>NW_027502024.1:0-64384 GCF_021521415.1 Bidens hawaiensis | reverse complement strand
GTTAGGGAATGTTCTGACATTCCCTGACCTAACCCTAGTTCGCTACGGGATTTAACGAATTAAAGGTGATTCGCTAGCTGGTTCGTCTCTGGGAACATAACGAACTAGCTACAGTTCGTATTCAATTTGTTAAGTTGATTCGTTAAGGAAAAGATAACAGATTTGTTATAGTCATTCGTTAGAAAAGATAACGAATTGGATGGACCAATTCATTACCAGGACTGGTTCGTTATGGATTGATTCGTTATAAGATCAAGTTCGCTTAATAATGTTGTGCGAAAAGCTATATATAAATATTAATCACTAATTCTCGCAATTCAACACTAAGTTTTAAATTTATAAAACCAAATAATCCTAACTAAGCTTCACACAAACGGCAAGTGTACCGGACGCATAGCAGCATAGTCTAATGGAAGTCCGGATGTCGAACACAAAGACACGTGAGAAGGGCTTCAGATAATTAACCCTAATATAAGTCCCACCTAAATAATATATTTATTTATCTTATTTATTTAAACTAACTATACTTAAATAATTTAACATAACTAACGGTGAAACTTAATGGAACTAACGATTATAAGAAAGCGAATCACTTAGGTAAGATGACTTAACAGGTATAGGATGACTCAGGTGCTAACAAGTGTTTGAAACCGGCTTCTAAAGATGAACTAAGATAGATGAAATCAAGGCAACTGGGTCCCTACGGTCAGTTTTACCAGAAAACCCTAACAAAGTCTATTTAGCTTTTAATTTACGGTTGTTTATTTACGTACCCTAATGATTTATTACTTGGTCAGTATCAAAATCACAATCCTCACTAAGGCTCGAGCTAATTACAAACCTAGGAAGAGAGGGGTAATTCAATAATAAGGATAAAATAACTCAACTTACAAACTAACCTAGTCGATAACTAGAAACCGCACGTGGTCTCGCAACGGGTAACCAAATCAACTAAAGCAGAGAGATAAGCTAACCCCTAAGGTTTTGGTCCAACCCAAAGAGGATGATCCTACTAACCTAAATGATTCAAGAAACATAAACCCTAGTTGCACGCGTTTACCACAATCAATCAACACACTCAGTATTAATAGAAATAGCAATTAACGACTACACGAAACAAATTCATGCAATAATCAACTACTCGGGGCTCATGCAACCTAGAATACATCTAATGGCAGCATGGTTCATGGAATAATATCACAAATTATGAACTTTGCAATAACTAAACAATAAAACACAATATTAGCACCCGAAAAGTAATAAATCAACCGTTAAACATCAAACCTAGGTGATTCAAACAAGTTTAGCCAAGAATAATGAATGAACAATAGATAAAATAGATAAATATGATAAACATGTTTATTAGCATCTGATTACAACTTGTTTGAATGTCTAAAAATCAAAAACGAACTCACAATCGTTAAAATACTCAAAACCGACAACCGGGTGATGAAATAACGAACCGGCTCCTCCTCCTCCTTGGTATTTCGTTTTTAACAGATCTTGGAAGGCTATAATGATGGTTAATTCGTTTTTAGGGTTTAGTATTATTAAATATATCATTAAACTTGATAAACAAGCCAAAGTAGGTCCAAACAAGCCCATTTAAGCGCATATAAGACAAAATAGTCATGTTGATGCATTTGGGCAGCCATGAAACACCCCTAGGGCCCTGAGATACGTGACCATGAAGGGTCAGGTGGCCGCGCGGCGTGGCCATGCCCTTTGGGTCTTCGTTTATCGACTGATGACTCGTTTAAACTTCGTTTGTGCGTACCGGCTTCATCCAAGCTCCGTTTTAGTTGATTCTTTTTTCATTTGACTCGTTTTCTCGTTCACTTCAACATGGGACCTATCACATACACAAACATGTAATTTCATGCAAGAATAAAAAATAATCGTTAACGTTTAAGCACAAAATAACATAAAAACTATTAGGAAAACATGTGTGTTTTACACCACATCAAATAACCAGTTCGTTAAAGGGTTCAATTCGCTGCATGGATCAGTTCATTAAGATAACACAATTGTTAAGAACCAAGTAACAAACCAGAAGTTTGATAGAATGACAGAATAGTCCCTGGACGTGAAAAAAATGATTTAACTACAAAGAAGCCCTTGGAGTTTTATCTAGAAAATTAAATAATGATCTAAAATTATAATGGAAAATGTGTTAAGACAGCTTGACCCCAGCCAGGGGCTCTGCCCCTTGGACCCCGCTAGGGGTTGCCGCCCCTTGAACCCCGCTGCCAGGGCGCTGCCCCCGGACCCCCGTTCGTTGAGGGTAATAATTAAACTAGAAAGACGATATGTGTAGTGATAGTTTATTGATATGTATAATTATTATACAGTTAGTCGTGCACAGATCAAGAGGGGAATAACCGTAAACGGTGAACGCAACCGCATTGAAGTGAGTTTCTAGCCCCACTTCCTTGTTATGTTTTCGGGGCTGTGTGCATACTCGATGTGATAGTTAATACACTTACCTTAAGTGGAAAGTGTATGCCTTGTATGATTTATGTATGATAATTGCTTGACTGTGTGTGAACGATCTTAGGATATTGCATGTGCCGTCACGTGGTAGTTACAAGCATGATTGATATGTATGATGTATGAATGATGTATGAATGATGTACGTATGAATATATATGATGTATGAATAATTTATGTATGATATGTTGATGGTACGTGAACGCTCTTCGGAGATTGCTCGTATTGTCAAGGAAAGTATGTAAACGACAGGTATGTTATAGTAGCACGAATGTAGGGAACCGACCCTAATAATGTCAGCGAATGAAGGGAACCGACCCTAATAGTATCGGCGAATGTAGGGAACCGACCCTAATAATATCGGCGAACGTAGGGAACCGACTCTAATAATATCGGCGAAGGTTATAGGGCGGAATGCTCTTTAAAACGTATATGTATGAATGAAAGTATGTAAGTAAGTACGAAAGAAAGAATGAAAGTACGTATGTAAGTAAGTGTGTAAGAAGATATGAAGGCATGTACCTCCGGGTGCATATGCTAGTATGTGAATGTATTGTATGTTGTATGATTAACTAGAACTCACTCAGCGTAGCTGACTTTTAGTATGCACGCAGGCTAATCAACTGAGACAGTTGGCTTGAGGAAGACACATGGCAGGATCCGAAGAGGCTGGCATCTGGAGATTGTCGTGATGTTTGAAATGCTATGTTTTATGTTATGTTTTTGAAAGACACGTTATGGGCGTTGTAATGAATGGTTGACTTTTATATTATTTCGTGAAAGTTTTTATTAACTCTGATATTTAGAACCGCGTTTATGAGTAAATCCAACACTAAAGTAGGGCTACCGGTAACGGGGCCTTACACCTGCCACTGAAAGTCAGTCCAACAAGGCCTTGTACGGGTTACATCAGGCTCCTCGAGCGTGGTATGCTACACTGACCAAGCACCTTCTTGATCATGGGTACGAGCGGGGAAACATCGATCAAACTCTGTTCCGGAAAACTGTCGGAAAAGATTTGATTCTCGTACAGATTTATGTTGATGACATCATCTTTGGATCCACCAGCACTGAATTGTGTACAGAATTTGAGGGTGTAATGAAGAACATATTTGAAATGAGTTCGTTGGGTGAGATGACTACATTTCTGGGGTTACAAGTTCATCAAAGTTCAAAAGGGATTTTACTCCATCAAGGGAAATATGTTGAGGATATGCTAACAAAGTTCGAGTTTCAAGATTCAAAGAGTGCCAATACTCCCATGGCAAAAAGACCACTGCTATCATCTGATCCTGATGGGAATCCCGTAGATCAAACATACTACAGATCGATGATCGGGTCTTTGATGTATTTGATGGCAAGTCGTCCTGACATTTTGTTTGCAGTCTGCCAATGTGCTCGGTTCCAGGCTAATCCTAAACTCTCTCATTTAACTGTTGTTAAACGTATTTTTAGATATTTGAAGGTACAACCAAAGTTAGGTCTTTGTTATCCCAAACAATCAGAATTTGATCTTTATGCTTTTGCTGACAGCAATTATGGTGGAGATAACATTGACAGGAAATCCACGTCAGCCGGTTGCCAGTTTCTCGGAGACCGCCTTATCTCATGGCAGTGTAAGAAACAACAAACAATGTCCAGCTCAACCGCCGAAGCAGAGTATGTTGCCACATCCGCTTGCTGCTCTCAGATTATCTGGATGCAAAACCAGTCACTGGATTACGGTTTGGAATTTCTTGACACTCCTATTTTCTGTGATAATTATGCGGCCATTGCCATTGTGAAAAAACTTGTCCAACATTCTAAAACCAAGCACATCTATATCAAAATTCATTTTATTCGTGACTGTTTCGATTGGTAATTGATTCATCTTGAACAAGTCCAAACCAATAACAATGTGGCGGACTTATTTACAAAACTGGTTGGAACAGCAAAATTTAATGTGCTTGTGAGTTTTCTTAAAATGAAAGGTTTGTCAGTTTACTGGCACTAAATCCAACGTTCAACCTTAAAGCCTAAAATTTTACGTTTATAAAAACTTTTGATCAAGCACTAGGGGGTTGGAGTCAAATTGGGGTGATCTGGGGAAAGCCAAATACGCTTTGAGAAGAGATAGGAGGCACCACAGGTCCATAAGTGATGTCCATCTAAGCTTTATGCCGAACTGAACCCTAATCATATCACTGATGCAATGAAAATCATGCTAACTATGTTATACCTGCTATCAATCTGTCTCTTATGTCATAATAACGCTGAACATGAATCCTTGTGACAACCTCTTAAACGATATGATTCCATTTCGGATCTTTTCATAAAAAGGGCAGCAGTTTTACTAAGATCTGAAATTTGATCCCGACTTTAAATTTTTAAAGGGAGTTGTTTTTTGTGGATAAATAATTATTTTTATTTTATTTTGATCTTATTTCTTTTATTTTTTCTTTTTCCCTGTTCAATTCTATTATTTTACCTCGAAATTACTCTCCTCAAAATGATCATGTAAATTATGTTTTCTTAAACTTGGCTTTGAAAGATTTGGATCTTTTCTAATGGGTCATGAACTTAGTTGGGTTGTTTTTGGTTTTCGGCTTATTTTAAGCCCAGTAAAGGGTTTTCGGCCCGCCTAATCTGAGTATAAGTACTCCTACAAGATTTCTTTTTCTCTTATTACTCTTTTAAACCCTCAAACCTTCTAATCTTCTCAGACGAGATCATCTCACTTAATCATCTTTGCCAAAATCGAAATCTTCCTAACTAATCACAATTTAAAGTGTTCGTTGTTGACTAGCAGGTACTGGGCAAGATCAAATGAGTCTTATATGCTACTGAGGACTATCTTAGTTCTACCATGAACCGATTTCATGGGTGACTTAAATTCGAAATTGGATTTATGAGTTATTAGGAATTTGATGGGAATATTGTTTTTTTTAGGGTTTCGGCTGATGTTTTAAACAAGATGTTGCAAGTTTAATGGTGGTTTGTGTGGGATCTCGGTGATTGAAGATGAATGGCCGTTTACCAATGCGGAAACCCAAGAGTTCTCTATCCCCAGCTGTCAAGGAAGTTCTCGGTTGACTTTGGTTGACCGAGAACCCTTTATCCAACAGAGAACACCTGTTTTCGGCTAAAAGTTGACCGAAAACCTCTGTTCTCGGCCAATTTCCATTGATCGATTACTGACCGAAAACCATGTGGTGACCGAGAACTCGCCTGATTGACCGAGATCTCTCCATTTGGGCCTAACTCTCACTGTTAGAGCCCAAACCTATTCCAGGCTGTGAACTTGGGCCGTCAAATACTTTATTTTGGTTCCAATAGGAGATTTTGGTTCCAAAATTCTTATAAAATTTGTTAAATACTATCAAGCCAATCTACTTGATATCTAACTTGATATGTTTGGTGCAGATATGGCTGATCAAAACCCATTAAAGTTTATGGATACTCATAATATAGCTGGCCACTTGTATGATCCACAAATAGCTCACAAGGAATTCAAGTCGATGATACTCGGACTCAACACCTGCAGGATATCTCATGCTTTTCGGGAGAATCCTGTCATTTGCAAAAAGATGATTACAGAGTTCTGGAACAATGCAAAGATCAATTCACAAGGGATAGATGGAGTCATTTCTATCGACTCCAAGATACAGAAGAAGACGATAGCTGTTACTGAAGCCATCATCAGAGAGGTGCTTTTGTGTGAGGATCAACCTGACTACCCAACAGAGTACTCTACTGCTAAGGTTACCGAAGTTCTTACAATAATGGGTTATGAAGGTACCTATCCTCCTACAATCATGAAATTATTTCACCCTTACTGGAGATATCTATTGCACACGTTCTTTACCTGTATCTCTGGAAGAAATGGGGGGGATCAGATGAGATCAATCACACCCAGATGTCTGCCGTTGCTGCTCTGATCATGGATTGGAATTACAATTACTCTTAATTTATTTTCAATGAAATGATGAGCAACCTGAAGGCAAAGAAGAAAGAAATGTTCCTGATGTACCCGAGGTTCCTACAGATGATATTTGACTCTCATTACACCGACCTGGTTAAATCTGTTGAAACCTTGGACATAAAGTCTATGGGACCCAAATCCTTTGGGTTGATGAAGCAATCAAGAAAAGGAGCCAAAGTGGTTTATCGGGGATTACACACTTTGGTGAAATTCGGACGATTTGCGGAGACAGACACTGAGCCTATTTTGGCTCAGGTTGCTGATGAGCACGCGACACCAGTTCAACCGCGCATTGTTACTTTTGAAATTTCCGATGATGAAGATGATGAGACTGAACACCGTCAGTCAGATACCCCTCCGAGTACTGAAAATTTAAGTGCTTTGGAAGCTGTGAAAGCTCTATTACAATCAACTGCTCTGAAACCTCCTCAGTCTATTGCTGAAGTTAATGAAGAAGACATAGCTAATGATCCAACTGCTGACCTCGGTCCTCGTAAATGTAGAAAGAAAGATTGAAGGCCTGGAGTGCTGATAAATGAGTCTAAAACAACCACTACACCAACAACAAATGAATCAACCAACCCAGTTCAACATTCCACACAACCTGAGACACCTGCTCCCGAAACACAAGCTGAACAAGATATATCTGCTAATGAACCATCATTCCATGACTTATTGACTAGTGATTTTGGTGATTATTTTGATTTTGAATTTGAGGCAGAAGTTCCTCACACCGACGCTACAGATATTCCCTCCGGCTCATCTAGCCCAGACACTCAGGTTCAGTCAAGCACCAGTACGTCAGACAAAGTTTCCCAGATTATGGCAATGCAGGAAACCTATCTTCAGAATAAAGGTAAAGGTGTGGTTCTTGAAGAGGCTCTTGTTGATGTTCATGCATTACAACGTCGGGTTTTTAAACTCGAACAAGATTCGGTAGTCAAAGATGCTCGTATTCAGGAATTGGAGGCGAGTAATTCTGATAAAGACTCCAAGATTAAAGAATTACAGTCCAACATGGGAGAGTTAACTGCACTATATCTTGACCTCCAACAAAAGCTCTTTCAAAAGTTTGGAGATGAATTTAAAGGCAGTGATGACGTAACCTCTAAAGTACCCAATGTGAGTCAAGGTGGTAGTTCTACTGCTCGTCCTGTTGAAAACATCGATCACTCGAAATCTCTGCAACAATATCTAGATGCTCCTCCTGTCTCCAAAGAGAAATCTCACAGAATTAAGAAGAATCTCCTTGAGAAGGGAAAGAAAAAGCTGCTGGTAATGAAAAACTCAAATCAGAATGTGGAATCGTCGGATCATCCAGACAGGTTTGTTATTGAATTTCAAAAGGGTTTTTAATGCTAAATATGGAGATCGGTCGGGAGTTCTGTCATGGGGTTTTGACGCGGATAAAAATATGTGGTGGGTGAAGAGGAAGTCAGGAGTCACCGAATATTATTAGAAGATGAAAGATTTTGGTTCCTGGACTAAAGTAGATTTGAGTGATCTAATTAATTCTCCTTTCACGAATCCGACAAATGATAAGCGTGGTGTAGATTTCTGGAACTTTCTGAGAAGTCAAGTTGACAGAGGTTTTCCAAGTATGCCTACTGCAGAGTCTTTTCTAAAGAAAGCCAAGGGAGTCCAGGATCCGAGGACTGGAAAAACTATGGTTAATGTAATGTGGCCAGCGACAAACAAGGCTACTCACATTCCTGTTCCTGAAAAGATACCGGATGGCACTTTGTATGACATGAGATTCTGGATATATGATAGTGTCACCGCCACCGTCATTATTAAGCTGAAAAAGGGAAAGGGTCAGTACAAATTTTTTGAGCCAAGAGATTTATTAAAGCTAGGAGAACGAGACATCAAAACGCTTAGTACTTTTCAGATTGTTGCAGATTCTATTTTTGAGACGGCTGCTAAAGAATTCACGAGTATGGTAGCTACTATAATTCGGTGCAAATTTTGGATGGGTGCTCTGAAAGATGCGGACATTGATTACATGGAGTATGATTAAAAGACCAAGCTACAAACCAAGGGGGAGATTGATGGGCCTAGTTTTGTGGTTTGAGCTTAGTTTGGTTTAGCTTATATTATTTTTGGGCTTGGGTTGTAAGTGTATGTGTAAACCGAGAACACTTATGTGTTCTCGGTGGGCTTTTGGTTGTTTGGGCCAGCCTAGTTGGTTAGTGTCCCTATATATAGAGATGTTATGTATAGGGTTAAAGGTTGTTCATTCCTAATCATATGTTCAAGTATTGTAAGTGCTTAAGCACTCGACGTATTCAATAATATACGTGTGTTTTGAAGCAATCGTGTGTTATTTGCTAGTTCTTGTTCGTTCTCTTGAATCACCGAGTGTTGGTATTCCGCACAAATACTCGTTTAGTTGATATCATATTGTAGTGATCCAGATTCGGGACTTACAAAAAGGAATCTCTCAGTTCGGACGTACTCCGGCATAACCAGTCGTGGTACCAATCTCGCCAGTGCATTGAATCATGAGGTATACGTGCCGATGTCTGCACCTTCAATTTTTAGTGTCCAAAACTCATATTCAATCTTTTGAAGTTCGTTTCTAGGACAATATTCTTTTAATAATAATTATTTTCATTCATTCCAAGTTAAATTGTAAGCCACTTCTTCTCCCATGTTTTGAATTAGTGAGTTCCAACGTTCTAAGGCTTCGTCCGATGTCTACGTGCCGATGTCTGCACCTTCCATTTTTAGTGTCCAAAACTCATATTCAATCTTTTGAAGTTCGTTTCTAGGACAATATTCTTTTAATAATAATTATTTTCATTCATTCCAAGTTAAATTGTAAGCCGCTTCTTCTCCCATGTTTTGAATTAGTGAGTTCCAATGTTCTAAGGCTTCGTCCTCGAATGAGCATACCCCATACATGATTCGTTGTGCTGGGGTACAATCACTAATTTTCATTACCGACTCCATCTTTTTTGTCCATCTTACAATTTCAAGAGGTTCTTCGGCCCCGGTAAAAGATTTGGGTTTACACCTGTAACACCCCGTAACCGTAGCGGAAACGTAAACGGGATGCAACAGACACCTTTGATATCAACCACATTGTTTATAAAGAAAACTGAATACATTAATATACTTCAAATTACATTATCTCATATTTCATTACCGTCTAGGTGATACACACATCATACAATACGATACATAATTCTTTTTAATATAATGTATCATAACATCTCGCACGCAAATCTTACACACATCAAGCACTTAGAACGTAAGCAATCACTTCATCTTAATCGTGCCTGAAAAGCATGTGAGAAAAACGGGTCAACTACGAATAGTTGGTGAGTTTCACAATTTGAGTAAACCATGATAAATCAATATCATAATATAATATTATCGATGTAATTATGCTGAGCCCACAAGTGAAACCTCTGACTATCCACACACAACCCCGTGGCATACTCCGCCCACGGACCTGCCCCAAACCGCTATGCCTAACATTACTTAGCAAAATAAATAACAACAAAATATACATGTGCAACTGGCTGGGAAACATCAGCAAATCCATGCCGGACCAGTTGGGTTTGTCAGACCAATAGTACTATTCACACTCTACCGGCTTTTAGCTAATCACTCGTGTTGCGGGGCCTTACAATGTTAGCAACTCAGACAATTACCATCTTAGTACATTTCTGTACGATTCCCGTACAATAAAATATATATAAATACTCGCAAATCCATGCGTTCAGTATGTACTTAAACATTTCAATAGTAACATGCTTTCCGCCCCGGGAAAATATTTAAAAACAATTCAGAAAAAGGGGCTCGTGAAACTCACCTTATCGCAAGCAAGCAGGTAACACAGTACGTAAGCTACTAGTCCGGATCTGTAATACGATCCCTAAGCTCGTTACTATACAATCACTATTAATATAACTTTAACCGTGTTAACCGGTACATCTGGGGACACTGTTAACCCAATACTGTACCCGTTCCGGGGGCAATGTTAAGCCAGAAACACTTCTCCGGACTCAGATTGTGATATCGTTTAGAGTTCAATACTTAAAATTATTATTAGTTCGTTTTCCCCGTTTTGCGTGCCTAGCACGGTTATCCGTTTTTACGCTTCAAAAATGAGTTTGGTCACACACGACCCGAAAATAGTTGTTGACTGATAATTTAATTGTAGTTGTGAAATTAGAGCTCGGTTTAGACGCCCCGATTGGCCGCGGGACCCGTTTCCGTCTTTAGTGTACCGGAAACTGATAAATCGGATAAAATTACTCAAATCATCCGAATTATTTTCGGATGATTTATTTTTGCTTGTTTAACTCAATTATATGAAAATAGTTCATTTTTATGGTTTTTATACACCAGTCAGTTCGTTTAGGCGAACTTTACCGGTTTACGAGTTTTAAACTTTAAAAGTTTGTTTTTATTTTCTTTTTAGCACAAATAATTATCCGTTTAATCTCGGATCTTGAAATTTTTCACAAATCACTTTTCGACAGTGGGGAATTTTATAAAAATATTTCCAGAATTAATTTTTATATTTAAAATTTATTTATCTATTTTTAAACACCATTTAAACACTAAATATGTCGTAAATACCAAACGATCTTAGAAAAATCCTAAATTTTTCCTGGATGACCCCTGCCATCCCCATAGTCCCTTGTAAATTTTCCAGAACCAAAATCTTTTTTTACATGCCATTTTCACTAAAACCGAGCTAGAAAACCCTTGAACTCGTTTAACGGAAAAGCCTACTTAGACTTCTCCAACTGACCTAAAATTTTGTGTGTGACTTATACATGCTATAAGAAGATTTTATTGAATTTTCCAGAATTTTTCATGATATTTAACTATTTTTCACCAGTTTTAGCCAAAACCGAGCATTAAATTCACCAAATATTCATCATTTGTCCAAAAATTACCAACTTTTTACAGAACTCATATTTTCATGTATTTAACACCTCTGTAAAATTTCATGACCTAACTCTAAACCGTTCACAATCTGTCCAAAAACTCATAACCGAACATAAACCGAATATACCTTTTGTTCTCCGCCACTACAAGCTACAAACTCGTCTTTCCGCCTTATCTACCACTAAATACAGAACCTACAACCAACAGACCACAATACCAAGCAAGTTACACTCACCATCAAGCCTCTTACACTATAATTTCGGTTATTGTTTCGAAACTAAAGTTTAAACCGTAAAAATTCATTTTTGGTTCGTTTAACTCCTTTCTTGGACCAAGATCCCTTGTATAGCCCGTATACATCACTTGATCATGCAAGAATCGGTTTTCATCTCGGGTTTTCACCCTTTCAACTTGAAACCTCATTTTCTTGCAAATAAACTCAAGAAAAGAAGATGAAAACGTAAATAACTCGATTTTTACCTTGCTTTTCTTGCTACAAATCCGGGTTTTTGAGTGATAATGTGGAGAGAGTTGAAGAATAATGCTATGGTTGCTATAAAAAAATGAGAGGCAATGGGGTATAACCCCTTGGTCCGATCGGAATAAAGGGGGAGGTGGAGTGGGGCCCACCTTTCCATTCTTAGCCACTCATTTGGATTTTGGAAATTCGGATAACGTTTTGGATAATCTGGTTCAGTTCGTTTTTCGGTTAAACGTTTAATTCAGCTTTAAACGAGGCTAAAACGGTCGTTTTCGGCTTAAAAAATGAAATTTATATAAAACCGATTTAAAAACTTTAAAAACTTAAACCATGACATTTATTAACTTAAAACATCATATTATTAATAGTTGCGCATCTTTTTCGGCTTGATCGATTGTCTCTTGCTCGGTTTGGTATTAAAGGTTCCGTTTAACGTACCGACGTACCATTAAATCGAAAATTCTTTTTCTGTGCTTTAATTCACTTATCCCGAAGCTTTAATACTTCGTAAACATCACTAAATATCATATATCTCATCTATAATGTAATCCTCGATTCGTTCGGGCTTCAATAACCGTTAATCAGTTAATCGTATTTCCAGTACGATTAACTGTATAATCGAGTATAATCTGTACTGTGAATCATACATAGTCGTATAAACGCATTATAATTCATATATTCATTATTAAATAACACATAAATAGTATATACCGGTTAGGGTATACCTGATTTTGTCGGAATCGTTACATTCTCCCCCTGTTAAGAAATTTCGTCCTCGAAATTTTACAAGCCCACTATCCCCTTCCGAGAGAAAGGTGGGGGTTTTTCCTTCAGAATTCACCCTCGCGTTACCAGGTATAATCTGGTCCTCACTGTGAATTCCACTTAATCTTAATCAATAAAGCTTGGTGTGTCCAAACTGTTTAGTTTTCCCGTCTACTACCTCTACGAAATTATTTATGATATCAAGCATGACTTCTATGAGTACCTCCATTACTAGTACTCTCGTTGCCTCATCGCTTAGGTACTTTTCAATCCATATACATGGCAAAACATCATGTATAGTACTTAGCCCCTGGAGTACTTTAATCGATAACCTAAATGACCAATCATGGAGATAGTCTCATAAGGTCCAATATATTAAGGAGCTATTTTCGGTTTTGCCAAACCTTATATCACCTCTCGAAGGTGATGCCTTAAAAATGCCTTGTCACCTCTTTCCAGTGACAATGGTTTCCTTTGAATGTTGGCTTAAATCCTTTGCCAATCTCGCGCTGCTTTCAACTTATCTTAAATATTATAAATCCGATTGGTTGTTTCTCGAATCAATTCAAATCTTATGGCTTGAGTGACGCCCATTTTCAATTTAACAAATTGGTGATAATTACTTCACCCATAGAAAGCTTCAAGCTCTCGATGCTTCCTTCCCCGCCTTCCAATAATGGAAGTAGGATGACTATTTCGATCTATGCGCTTCGTCCATGATTAAATCACGAAGGTCATGGAGGGTCGGGATCCAAACCCGATTTTTGAAATAGAGAATTTCGTCCACGCGCTGTTCGAATTTCTTCTCATTGCCATAAAGTCCCTCCTTTTCCAATTGTTCCTCTTTCAACGCCTCACGTTGAGCGACTCGAATCAGGTCCGAAAGGTTCGACTGGACTATTATCCCTAGCGCTCTCACTCGCAATGGCTTAACCCGATCTTTCCAACTCAAGGCATCGGCTACGACGTTAGCCTTGCCGCGGTGATACGGATGTCTCAGTCATAATCTCTTAACAACTCGACCCATCTTCGTTGCCTCATATTCAGTTCTTTCTGATCGAATATGTGCTGCAAACTTTTATGATCGGTGAAGATGGTGCACTATGTACCGTAGAGATAATGTCTCCAGATTTTAAGCGCGAAGATAACCGCTCCCGGTTCTAAGTCATGCGTAGTGTAATTTTTCTCGTGTACTTTTAACTGTCGGGAAGCATAGGCTATAACCTTATTATTCTGCATCAGCACGCGTCCTAACCCTCTACGCGATGCGTCACAATACGCGACAAAACCATCGTCTCCATCGGAGAGACTTAAAATCGGCGCTTGGCACAATTTTTGCTTTAACGTTTGAAACGCCGTTCCCTGCTCTTCTCCCCATTCATACTTTCGATCCTTTTGAGTCAGGAGAGTTAAAGGTTGGGCGATGCTGGAAAAGTTCTCTATAAATCGACGATAATATCCAGCTAAACCTAAGAATTGGCGGTTTTCCTTTGGCGATTTAGGCGATTGCCAATTCTTAATTGCTTCAACCTTACTCGGATCAACGTGTATTCCTTGATGGTTTACAACGTGACCGAGGAATTGCACTTCTTGCAACCAGAAGTTACACTTAGAGAATTTTGCATACAACTTCTCCTGATTCAGAAGCTCTAAAATTATTCTTAAGTGTTGCTCGTGCTCTTCTTTACTTTTCGAGTAGATCAAAATATCGTCAATAAACACGATGACGAATTTGTCGAGGTAGGGTTTACAGACTCGATTCATGAGGTCCATGAACACTGCCGGCGCATTTGTTAGTCCGAAAGGCATAACTAAGAACTCGTAATGGCCGTAGCGAGTCCGGAATGCGGTTTTTGGGATATCTTCTTCCTGAATTCTAACCTGATGGTATCCCGATCTAAGATCGATTTTTGAGAAATAGCTCGCACCTTGTAGCTGGTCAAACAGATCATCAATTCGGGGAAGAGGGTACCTATTTTTGATTGTTAACTTGTTCAACTCCCTGTAATCAATGCACATTCTAAGGCTCCTGTCCTTCTTTTTCACGAATAATACAGGTGCACCCCACGGGGAAAGTCTAGGACGTATAAATCCTTTATCCAACAATTCTTGCAACTGATTGGATAATTCTTGCATCTCGGACGGTGCAAGTCGGTAGGGTGCCTTAGCAACAGGGCCAGCTTGAGGTATTAAATCGATTCTGAATTCGACCTGTCGGGTTGGCGATAATCCAGGAAGTTCTTCTGGGAAAACATGTGGAAATTCGCGTACCACCGGGATATCATCCACCCGTTTCTCCTCAGAATCTGTGGCCGTCAAGCTCGCCGCCACGCATCCCTGGCGTATATATTTTAACACCTTGAGGTGGGATATAAATGGTATCATTGTGCCCGACTTCTCTCCTCGCACTAACACCTCTTCGTCATCCGACACCCGGATCTTGACGATTTTCTTTTCACAGTTTATTTCCACTTTGTTACGTGCTAACCAATCCATTCCCACTATTACGTTAAAACTACCTAATTCTACTGGTAATAAGTCAATCAGGAAGGATTGATCGTTCAGAGTAAAGGGCAATTCCGAACTATCTGATTAACTATCATGGTTTTACCGTTAGCGACTTCTACGGTATAAGGTTCTATGGTTTCACTAATCGGTATCTTTCCAAATGGTAGGAGGTTAACAGGAACTAACTTCTATCGGCGACCGTAAAAATATCACTGAAGCCTATTGATTTAAAACTACAACGTACTTAATACCACCTTTGGATCATGACGTGCTTTATTCGAATTACTCACAAAAGCACGGCTCCTTGCTTGATCAGAGGTTGATGCTTGTCATGAGGTTCGTCTTCCAACGACACCTTGGTTCAACTTTGGGCAATTTCTCTTGAAACGTCCTGTACTGCCACATTCATAGCAAGTACAACTGTTTGGCATAATTTGATTTCTTTGGATGGATTGTTATTAAAGTTGTTGGGTTCAGAGTGGTTGTACGCGAATGGGTTGGGGTTGCTGGTTCACGTGGATTCAATTGGTTCTACAATTGGGGCATTACGTCCATCTTTACCACACCTGTGGCCTACTATCACTCGACATTCTTCTTCCTGCCGATAACCATATTTTCCACATTTAGGGA
This sequence comes from Bidens hawaiensis, assembly GCF_021521415.1. Classification (NCBI taxonomy): domain Eukaryota; kingdom Viridiplantae; phylum Streptophyta; class Magnoliopsida; order Asterales; family Asteraceae; genus Bidens; species Bidens hawaiensis. The sequence continues at coordinate 48,638 of NW_027502024.1, read as the reverse complement.
AGGACCCTTCATGCGGTTCATGTTTTCACACCAGAACTAGTCTTAGTATAATTATGGGTTGTAGGACATACCTACTTATTCAAAAGCCTATCTTGCACTATACCTTTATCATTTCTCTTCTTTAACACTCGACGTCTCACCTAACGTCCTTCCAGTCCGCTTCCCATAGAGTCAAATATATCAATGCTGGCTTGTGACACAACCCTTCCAAAGGTTGTATATTTTACAGGATTGACTATACTCCTTATCGATGGAGTTAGTCCCCAATATGGCGCTCACTTCGCTTAGTTTCAGGAGTAATTAGCCATGTTACCAGACATGACAATTCCTTCAAACGATTAGCGTGTTCTAAGTGATCAGCACACAACATTTCTATCTACCATAGCTCAGTTTCCAATCTCTGAACTTAATTACTCGAATAAAAGTGCTCTAGCACAAGAATTTTAAATTCTGACCATATCGTCTGGGTAATAATTTTCTAACTATAATTTTGTACCATCGTGTTCCATCACGATACAACATAATCTACCAACATATCTGTAGCATATTTCACTACACAATGTTCTAGACTCTTGCCAATATCCTTAACCATTTCGATCTTTTCTATCCACTCGCTAATCTATTCCTCCCTTTACCATCAGTAAACTATTAATAATTTCCTTAACACAACCAACAAACATATCCTTCATACCGGATCTAATTCATTACGACTACTATTCATGTTTAGTTTATAACTAATACTTGTAGTCATAATAGTATTCGGTGGGACATTATCACTCTCAGTAATACCACCAAGAATTGAAATATTCATATTCATGTGATTGCTCAATCTATAATTCTGCGATCACATTTGCATCAACACTAGCAGTGATCTGTGATAGGACATTCGGTATCATCATCTGCTATCTTTGAGCAATCAACTGAATCATATCCATCTCCATCATTGGAGTTACTCTTTTTATGTCATTCTGCCGTACCCATCCCGTATGCAGTAATCAATACTAATCTCACCGTATAACTCGTTACCAGATTAATCATAACAGCAGGTACACATACACACCAATATTATCATACATATTACACATACCAGTATCTAGTATATATGTCCCACAAATATAATAACATATGGACTTGTCCTGACGTCGGTTAACGTTTAAATATGTTTCATAACCCTTGTCACCAACTGACATATAGATCTTTCTCAACAAAGATTAATGTTTAATATGCTTGATTTCAATATCCTTCTGCATGTCAGCATAACCGATACATGCTCACCGTGAGCACCAAACGATTACGTACCACGGAGTTATAATATCCGTGTCTATTTGTATATCCGGCATACATGGTATACCACCTAAGAACGAACAACCAACTATGCTATAATGATTCCAACACCTCTTTGTGCATGGGTAATCATTCTATTCGAGTATACATGGGTATAGGCATCTAACGGATGTAAGGATAACATAGGGAGTTGCAAGGTTCAAGGTAATCGCGCAACCCATGTTGCCTTCAAATAGTATCAATTACTATTATGGGAAACTCTATCACTTGCTCAGTCAATGTCCTCAGGCGTTCTAGGTTCGCTAAAATCGGTAACTCTCGATCTAGAGGTGGTATGTCTCATATGTTTGAGAGTGAGAAATACACATATATATTTCTATATATTATTTTTATCTGCTCATTTATTATCAAATTTATTATTATTATTTTTTTTTATTTTTTTTTATTTTTTTATTTTTTTATACCTTAATGGAATAAGAATGGGTTCAGGTACAGGTCCGTCCGTACGTGAGGGTCGGCGGTTCGGGTGAACATAGGGGGTTATTAAGATATACGGTACCGGTGTTGGTAGGGTAAGGGATTTATCAATTTTGGTCGGGAGTAACGGTTACTAGATATTTCTGGTTAATGTCAAACGGGAGATCTAACTTGGTACTATCATAACTATGGCCCGATAAGTCAGACTTATCATCAACCGATGCTATAGAAATTTCAGCATCCTCGGTACTTTTATTATTTCATCCCCCGGTTCCTTATCCGGGTCCTATTTCTCAATACATGTACCCACAAGTTATGTACATATACATATATACACATTAGCACGCATAAAAAATATTATATACTTTACACATATGTTGCCGATTTTACCTATTAATGTTCCCCGTGACTTCCCCTGAATTCCCTCGTGCGGACAAGTCTGTTATTATGTTCCGGACCATAATAACTCACTTGTCCATCCAAGTTCATCCATATCTCGTCATTATAAATTATTAGTTGATATTCAGATCCTATAATACTTGAGATACTGGTTATATTTTAGGTATCTTTTAAAGACATCCTAATTCTTTATAACCAATGGCTCTGATACCAAGTTCTGTAACACCCCGTAACCGCAGCGGAAACGTAAACGGGATGCAACAGACACCTCTGATATCAACCACATTGTTTATAAAGAAAACTGAATACATTAACATACTTTAAATTACATTATCTCATATTTCATTACCGTCTAGGTGATACACACATCATACAATACGATACATAATTCTATTTAATATAATGTATCATAACATCTCGCACGCAAATCTTACACACATCAAGCACTTAGAACGTAAGCAATCACTTCATCTTAATCGTACCTGAAAAGCATGTGAGAAAAACGGGTCAACTACGAATAGTTGGTGAGTTTCACAATTTGAGTAAACCATGATAAATCAATATCATAATATAATATTATCGATGTAATTATGCTGAGCCCACAAGTGAAACCTCTGACTATCCACAGACAACCCCGTGGCATACTCCGCCCACGGACCTGCCCCAAACCGCTATGCCTAACATTACATAGCAAAATAAATAACAACAAAATATACATGTGCAACTGGCTGGGAAACATCAGGAAATCCATGCCGGACCAGTTGGGTTTGTCAGACCAATAGTACTATTCACACTCTACCGGCTTTTAGCTAATCACTCGTGTTGCGGGGCCTTACAATGTTAGCAACTCAGACAATTACCATCTTAGTACATTTCCGTACGATTCCCGTACAATAAAATATATATAAATACTCGCAAATCCATGCGTTCAGTATGTACTTAAACATTTCAATAGTAACATGCTTTCCGCCCCGGGAAAATATTTAAAAACAATTCAGAAAAAGGGGCTCGTGAAACTCACCTTATCGCAAGCAAGCAGGTAACACAGTACGTAAGCTACTAGTCCGGATCTGTAATACGATCCCTAAGCTCGTTACTATACAATCACTATTAATATAACTTTAACCGTGTTAACCGGTACATCTGGGGACACTGTTAACCCAGTACTGTACCCATTCCGGGGGCAATGTTAACCCAGAAACACTTCTCCGGACTCAGATTGTGATATCGTTTAGAGTTGAATAGTTAAAATTACTATTTGTTCGTTTTTCCCGTTTTGGGTGCCTAGAACGGTTATCCGTTTTTACGCTTCAAAAATGAGTTTGGTCACACACGACCCGAAAATAGTTGTTGACTGATAATTTAATTGTAGTTGTGAAATTAGAGCTCGGTTTAGACGCCCCGATTGGCTGCGGGACCCGTTTCCGTCTTTAGTGTACCGGAAACTGATAAATCGGATAAAATTACTCAAATCATCCGAATTATTTTCGGATGATTTTTTTTTTACTTGTTTAACTCAATTATATGAAAATAGTTCATTTTTAGGGTTTTTATACACCAGTCAGTTCGTTTAGGCGAACTTTACCGGTTTACGAGTTTTAAACTTTAAAAGTTTGTTTTTATTTTCTTTTTATCACAAATAATTATCCGTTTAATCTCGGATCTTGAAATTTTGCACAAATCACTTTTCGACAGTGGGGAATTTTATAAAAATATTTCCAGAATTAATTTTTATATTTAAAATTTATTTATCTATTTTTAAACACCATTTAAACACTAAATATGTCGTAAATACCAAACGATCTTAGAAAAATCCCAAATTTTTCCTGGATGACCCCTGGCATCCCCATAGTCCCCTGTAATTTTTCCAGAACCAAAATCTCTTTTTACATGCCATTTTCACTAAAACCGAGCTAGAAAACCCTAGAACTCGTTTAACTGAAAAGCCTACTTAGACTTCTCCAACTGACCTAAAATTTTGTGTGTGACTTATACATGCTATAAGAAGCTTTTCTGGAATTTTCCAGAAGTTTTCATGATATTTAACTATTTTTCACCATTTTTAGCCAAAACCGAGCATTAAATTCACCAAATATTCATCCTTTGTCCAAAAATTACCAAATTTTCACAGAACTCATATTTTCATGTATTTAACACCTCTGTAAAATTTCATGACCTAACTCTAAACCGTTCACAATCTGTCCAAAAACTCATAACCGAACATAAACCGAATATACCTTTTGTTCTCCGCCACTACAAGCTACAAACTCGTCTTTCCGCCTTATCTACCACTAAATACAGAACCTACAACCAACATACCACAATACCAAGCAAGTTACACTCACCATCAAGCCTCTTACACTATAGTTTCGGTTATTGTTTCGAAACTAAAGTTTAAACCGTAAAAATTCATTTTTGGTTCGTTTAACTCCTTTCTTGGACCAAGATCCCTTGTATAACCCGTATACATCACTTGATCATGCAAGAATCGGTTTTCATCTCGGGTTTTCACCCTTTTTACTTGAAACCTCATTTTCTTGCAAACAAACTCAAGAAAAGAAGATGAAAACGTAAATAACTCGATTTTTACCTTGCTTTTCTTGCTACAAATCCGGGTTTTTGAGTGATAATGTGGAGAGAGTTGAAGAATAATGCTATGGTTGCTATAAAAAAATGAGAGGCAATGGGGTATAACCCCTTGGTCCGATCGGAATAAAGGGGGAGGTGGGGTGGGGCCCACCTTTCCATTCTTAGCCACTCATTTGGATTTTGGAAATCCGGATAACGTTTTGGATAATCTGGTTCAGTTCGTTTTTCGGTTAAACGTTTAATTCAGCTTTAAACGAGGCTAAAACGGTCGTTTTCGGCTTAAAAAATGAAATTTATATAAAACCGATTTAAAAACTTTAAAAACTTAAACCATGACATTTATTAACTTAAAACATCATATTATTAATAGTTGCGCATCTTTTTCAGCTGGATCGATTGTCTCTTGCTCGGTTTGGTATTAAAGGTTCCGTTTAACGTACCGACGTACCATTAAATCGAAAATTCTTTTTCTGTGCTTTAATTCACTTATCCCGAAGCTTTAATACTTCGTAAACATCACTAAATATCATATATCTCATCTATAATGTAATCCTCGATTCGTTCGGGCTTCAATAACCGTTAATCGGTTAATCGTATTTCCAATACGATTAACTGTATAATCGAGTATAATCCGTACTGTGAATCATACACAGTCGTATAAACGCATTATAATTCATATATTCATTATTAAATAACACATAAATAGTATATACCGGTTAGGGTATACCTGATTTTGTCGGAATCGTTACAACACCCTTGAAAAGTTTTATAAGTGCACCCGGGCACGGGATTCCCTATTTTAACATAGTTTGCTAACAATTATTATCGTTAATTATTGCATTTTCTAGTTAAAATCTTATGGAATTCTTTATAAAAATTTTCGCCCTTTTACTAAAACAAATGTATGTACCGCTTTGCATTTCGTTTCTGACATCGTTTCGGATAGTTCAGTCCGCAGTTCGGTCGATATTTTGTTGTTCGAGTACCGAGTTGACATGTTGCGCTATTAGTTGAGCCAACTCTTCTTGAGACGATGGCATTCCAGTTGCTTGGCTAGTGGCGAATCTCCTTGTTTGAGGTGCCATAATTCTTTTACATAAAGAAAATAATTTAGTTTAAAACCAAAATACTTAAAATAAGATCATAAATACTAAACAACTATAATGTTCACAAGGTTTAGGTGGGGTACCTATCAACATTACAAATTAATAAAATTTGGTAAAATACCTATTATACTTAGATGTTTAGGTTTCCCACGTTAGTCATACCACATAAAAGTCTAAAAGTCTTAATAACATACATAACCAACAACAAAAGACAATCATAACAACTCTTAATGGAGACTCATAAGATAACGCACTTGAGGTTCCAAAGCCCCAAACCTAGCCTCCAACCCAATCATCTTATGCTTCAGGTTCCTCATGCGAACATCCATGGTGCACACAAATCTTGACAACATGTCAAATGCCCAATCATCGTTTCCACCTTATCGTTCCACGCGGCCCAGGCGAGCCTCATGGTCACTCAAAGTTGCCTCATGCATGACCGTCTTCTCGTCCCGAGAGGCAAACTGGTCATCTATAGTCGGGATATCTCCCAACACCTTCCCCTTTCCATGAGGGGGCGGTGGTGGTGCCTCGAGGGAGAGTGGAACAAAACTGGCGGGGTTCGCCTCATAGTCATCTCGGGTCCTCTATCGTGAGTTCTCACCTAGGTGAGTGCCTTGGAAAGCGGGCACGGGATGAAGCAGATCAAAGGCGGGTAACGGATCGATCGGGGCAAGTGGTGCTCCATGAGTGCTGCTCTCAGAGTCAGAAAAATAAATAGCACATGGTGAAGACATCTGTAATATAAAGTCAATCCTTGGTAATCATAATTATAAATATATAAACAACTAAGTAAATATACACATATATATTTACTTTCACTTTTACCTTTGCTTCGCGAGGCGGGATCGAGCACGTGTTTGAATATTCGGTTATAGTTTAGAAATTTTAATTTTTCTAATTCACTATAACGATTGGCTCTGATACCAACCTCTGTCACACCCCGAAAACCCATAATGATAATTCAGCGAAAGTCTTACAATTAAACATTTTCGGGCGATGACAGTTTCCGTTAGCCAATCACAATAACACAACGTTTAATATATAATATTAAACATATTTATTCAAATATTAGAGTCTTACGTAGTTTTTATTATTAAAAACTACCGTATGGTCCCACACATAACTTTATTCAAACACCACGTCTCTTTTCGCTCCTCCTCGTGAAACCATCATTTACCTGTATAGCATATTAAAATAATATTTGGTTCAACACGAATGTTGGTGAGTTAATCCCGAGAAAAACAATTATATAAATATAGACAATTTATATATAAACAACACATGAATATAATAGTGTACGGCTACTATACTCCCAACAGTACCGATTTGTAATCGGTACAACAACAATAACAACGAATCCCGCAATTTACCTTTAAGCGCAAAAAGCGTTAGTTGTAAACTAGCTAAGAGTACAACGCGTGTATGACTACCAATTTGATAACTCGAAACGTACCATACTCGAAATATTCCCACTTTTAACCCAACGCGAATGGAAGTGGGGGGCGTCACCCCGATAGATCTACCAACATTTCTGTGCCCTTACTAATTCGGTTAACAGTTATTTAACCAAATTGATTCATCCCACAATAACGAAAACTTGTAAAGTATAATGAGTTTTCAAAAACACACACACACACACACACACACACACACACACACACACATATATATATAAGAATATATATATACAATATGCTTTTCGAGGAAAACTCACTTTGATTTCGGTAAAGTCCAAAGCTCGTGTCCTATATTAGTACACGTTCGTTAATTCTAAGTTCGGGTTTGACCAAACTTGGTTAACAATATTTATATATATATATATATATATATATATATATATATATATATATATATATATATATATATATAAAACCTTAATCTAAGAATTCACACAAGTACACAAACACATAAAATTACCAACTTATAATTCTATAAATAAGCACTTAAAAATATAAACAAGTAATAATTAACTAATTATTATTTTATTTAATATTTTGAATTAAATATTTTAATTTATAAAAATTACTCCTTTTAGTTGCTGGAGTGTTTTGAAAATTTTGTTTTCATTTTATTTATAATTTTAACTTTATGTTAGTCAGTTTTGCTGGTTACGTCGGTTTTGAACTTAAAAATGAACCGTTTATCATTTCGTGAAAACTTTTAGTTTTAAATTATCAAAAACACTTTTTATATAGTTTTTCATCATATTTTATTAGTTTTTCCATAAAAAATATATGGTTTCTGTTTTAGTTATTATTTTCTTAAAAACGTCAATTTTAACGTTTTTGTGTCGGTTTTCGCGACACGAACCGTGTTGGTTCAAATTTTGATATTTTTGACGTTTCTTATACTTTAACTTATGTTAAATATAAGAATTTCATGACTTTAAGAGCTGTTTTAAAGCAGTTCCAAAAACTCATGTCGGTTCACGTTAAAAGTCGAACTTTCCGACCGTTAATGTTACCGACAAGCTATCTAAGTCATAATGTCAAAACCAAACCATTTGGCACAACAAATATACATCTAATAACAAGTAATATATCATCATATTCAAGTTTTATCATCAAACACCAAGTATGCACACTAAACAAATTTTCACCACACATGCTCATGCCTTAGCTTAAGCTTTCAACAACACAATGAGCATGCCATTTCTATAGTTTATACAAGGTGTTTATGTATCAAAATTTTCAGATCATAACAACCCATAATATGATCTTAATTCATCCCATCATCATAATATAAACAATAACTTTCTTAATTCTTTAACAACAACGTTTCCATAATTAGCAATTCGGTTATTTCATTAACTTTCATTCACTTCAGTCTTTCAAATGAAATCAATTATAACTTATATTTATCTCATTCAAATAGTTTGATAAAGAAATCTAACAATTTATTATGCACTTAGTCTTAGATTTTCCCTTTATCAACTAACAAAGTTACTATTATTAGTAAGTAGCACGTCAACAATTCAAATAGCAACTCAACAATTTTCATAATAGAGTTTACTAATGCAATCCTAATCGCAAGTCTTTAATTATTTATACAATATCAAGTTTACTAATCAACAAAATTATTAAACAACTTGCACAATTTCAAAAAAAGTTTCTTTTATTAGTAAGTCTTAACACCAAATTCTTGTTTGTTTAAGGTACCAAGTTTCATGACATCCTAGTATTTCTATTTGATTTTATTCCATTTTATTTGTCATCTTTAATCAACACAAAATCAATAAAGACAAGTATTCACTTTATAATCAAATCAAGTATTTGGATTATGTGCACATGTAAGTAAACCTTTTAAATAGTCAAATGACCAAAATCTCTACAACACTTTTGTCAACCCTCTTACAAGATATTATTACTTACTTTCACTTTTCAAACTCATTATCAACTATTACTTAAAAACTTTTCAAGTAACTTTTAATAAATCAACTAAGTGGGTTTCAAGTTTAACAACCATTCTTAACAATTTTAACAGCTAGCTAGTTAACCAATACAAACCATAACCTAAACCATTACTCACGGCTCATGTGGGTATGTTTACCCATAATCCATTTTCAATCTTTCAACCTTAAACACACTTACTTATACCTCTAAAACAATACTCTAACCCTATTTATTTAACAAACTCAAGTAACTCAATATGGACAATTTAAACAAGCCAATATATACCTTAACAAGTCCTATAATCAACTAAACCCTTTTCCTACATTCATATACAAACTCATGGCACACACATGCATGCACATACCTATATCAAACTTGCATGCACATCACCAAATATACCAAAATCAAGCCTTAAACAATACATAATAGCTAATATACCCAATACTAAGGTGGGTTACCTTGGATTTTCGGTTTGGTGACTAAGAGAATGGTAATGTGAGCTTGTACTAGCTTGTAACTCCTTCCTTAGCTTCCTAATCCCTTGTTCTTGCTTAATCTCCCACCAAAGACTCTTAATCCAAGTATTGTGTGTGTATAATAATTTGAAATAGTGAGATGGTGAAAGGGTGGTGGTGTGGCCAGTTATATGAAGAGAGAAAGAGGGTAATAGGGTGGTGAGTTGTATAGTAGAGTGATTTGTTGTAGTAACAATAATTCTCCAAGTAATAGCATCAATCATTGTGTATGTGTTGGTTTAAGTGTGATTGGTCACAAGGGGTGGTGGGGTTGGGTGTTGGTCGGCCGAACAAGAGGTGGGAAGGGGAAAGGGTTGGTGATTAATAACATAAATGGTATAGCTTAGGTGATAAGTTTTAACGTAACACGTAATTTACCTAGCCAAACGAAATCCGTTTTCGATAATTTTCATCAGACTTTGAGCGAAACTAGATTATAATCAATGTCTGCCTAAGAACTTAATTTTCTGAAAACTTGACGTCTGGTTCTTACGGTGTCCTCTACTGGCTTTCGGTTACTTATTTTCAAATTTTCACGATTCGAACATTCTAAAATTAGGTTTATATACCATCTCTAATATCCTAATATAAAATTTAATTTTTCGAAGTCATCTAGACACGTTTACGAATTTATTCGTTTCTAAGTCTTTACTCGAGGTCAAACTGTGTAGTGTTCGCTACACGAAAAAATTGACTTTTTCAGCTTCCATCAATTAAAACTCAAGTAAAATCAAAGACTTTGGACAAAAATATTTTTCCTATATATTTATTTCACTAATTAATACGTGATTATAGTTAGGATTATTACCAGATTAGCCTAATTTTTGGCAGTTGTCACACACCACGTCCTTATAGGTTTGTATATGTGAGGACTAGTCACAAGAGTATTATGCGACAAGAGGTTCACAACTAAATTGAATGGGGTATTTTAATTGGGTTGTTATTACACCAGGTATGTTATATGAGACAAATTTTTATGTCATCAATAAGATACATAGTAAGTGAAAGATGATAATGTTAAGGTGGTCTAACCACTTAATATGTTAAATTTGATCCAAACTTACTTGGATTGAGAAGATTAAACGAGAATTTCTAGATATACCTCTCTCTGTGGAAATGGTCAATGATAGAACTTCATAGAGGCATAATAATTAGGTTAAGAACTTTTATAACGTGGCGCAATTTATTTACTCTTTGTTGTAGGTTCTTTACTTTACAAATGCTTTGGGTGGCCTTTGCATGCTAGTTATCCTTGTACACATTCTCTATGATGTTTTATGTGTATTATCTAGCGTTTTGCACAATTTCTTATTGTTTGATCCAAACTTACTTGGATTGAGAAGATTAAACGAGAATTTCTAGATATACCTCTCTCTGTGGAAATGGTCAATGATAGAACTTCATAGAGGCATAATAATTAGGTTAAGAACTTTTATAACGTGGCGCAATTTATTTACTCTTTGTTGTAGGTTCTTTACTTTACAAATGCTTTGGGTGGCCTTTGCATGCTAGTTATCCTTGTACACATTCTCTATGATGTTTTATGTGTATTATCTAGCGTTTTGCACAATTTCTTATTGTTATGTAACATCTACTTTTTTTTGCTCGAAAACGATAGTCTTTTGTACTCGTATTGTACTAAGTTTTCGTATTTATTTCATCGTCTACATTTATTAGTATTGAATTATAATTTATATATTTAACAACATTATCTTTGTATGCACAATTACATGATTTTATGTTCACTACATCATATATAAGTGCTTAATCGTTAATATGACATGTTGAACCAGAATGTCTAGATTAATAATTTATAACATGTAACAAAATATTTTCTTATTATTAATTTATCTTAAGTATTTTAATTTATCTTATAATTTGGAAAAAAACATTTTAGAACTTTCTAACTTCACCTTGTTCAACAACTAAGTTTATCCGATTCTTTTTATTTAAAAAATAGTTTGAAAAAAAGGATTTTTGTCGTTAGCCTTTATCCCCATTTTTTTAAGTGACATTTAGGGGATGTTTGTTTGAGTCTGAATGAGCCTCTTAATGGTTCAGGTCTGATTCAATCAGATTTCAGAGTGTTTGTTTTATCAAAAGTTAACATTTTAATGAATGAATGAGCCTCTTACCCATTCAGTAAAGAAACATCGCTGAACGAGAATGTCCCCTAACTACCCCCAACATCTTCTCCTCTGTTGATTTCTGCTTGATTTCAAGAATCATAACCATGTATGATTTCTATTTCATACTCTATATTTGCTCTTCTCCTTCCCTACCCCGTCGATTTTTGATCTAAAGGTTCGAATGGTTAGGTTCTGAATGAGTTAGGGTTTGTGAACGAATTAGGGATTTCTACTCTTTTTGTTCGATTATATTACAAATCAATCAACATCTGTAACTTTTTAACATCAATTTCATTAGGGTATCTTTTCTTATATGTGTCTTTTGTATGATTTTAGTATTAGGTTCGAATTAAGGATTTCTGCTCTTATTGTTCGATCTAAAGGTTTCGTGGGACGGTTTTATAGGTCGAACCCATTTATTAACGTTATTGTGTTTGGTTAGGAAATTTCTACGGTTCGGTTGAAGACGTTGGTTCGGGTTGCATGTATGAAGACATTGGTTCAGAAGAAGACGTTGGTTATGTTGTTGTATATTACTTTCATTTTTAAACATATATATTTGTGGTACTGAGATTTTTTTTGTATATTTGAAACATTTTGTATATTGTTTTCATTTTTAGGTATATATAGTTGCGTATATTGGGTATGTATATTGGGTTTCAAAGAAAATAGAAAAAATAAAATTTGGTAGTTCAATTTTGCACGAAATAGTTCAGAGGGCTAAAATAATCATTCTGCATAGCCATTCAGACGTCTAACCAAACAACACTTACTTGTTCAGCACTTACTGGTACGTCTCTTATTCATTCAGACCTCTTACCGGTTCAACACTTAATAACTCAACACTTGCCAAATAGTCCCTTACATATATCCCCTTCCTAATTTCTCTTATTACATATTTCTCCAATGTTAAAACTTAAATTACGTATTTTCTCTCGCTAAACCACATATATTACATATCTCCCAATTTTCTTAAAAGTTTCTTATTGAATTACTATTTTGCCCTTAATGAAATTATAATTAATGTTATAAGTAATATTCATAATTAAAATATTTTAGTTGTAAAATATATATTAATTTTTTAATTAATAACTAACTGGATAAATTAACTTGGTATCACAAATATGTACATGCACATAATCGGAAAACCATTTCTTTTTTTTTTCAAATCTATAAATCAAATGTATATGGACACACAATCACACTTGACGGTTGGTTTCAGGTGGGTTTGATCTCTATTAGAAAAAGGAGGCGGTTGGTGGTCGAAATCATGGCTGCGACGTGTTGGTGTGTAAGGAAAACATGCATAGACGGCTCTTTTTTTGGTTCACGGTGGAGCGTGGTGGTGTGCAGTTGCTGTTATACCAATGGGCGGCATGCTTAATTTATAGGTGTTACTATGGAGTTATGGGAGTATGGGATAAAATACATGGTAATATGATCTATTCTATATTTATTCAAGAATTGGTTATAGAGATTTTAAGCTGAATGAAAAAAGATTTTGGATGAGATTTCGTTTTATAGATGGCTGTAATCAATCCATGCTTTCAGATTTTCATGACATATTATAGTAGAAGAATTAGTCAAATATGTACACTAAATAAAGGTAAAAAGGGTAATTTAATTAGGAGTAGGGTTCAACTACACAACTTTAGTATCACTTTTGAATCTATTGTAAATGGCTATTCAGTTTTGTAAAACTTGTTATTTTAGTACTTTAATCTAACTCTGTCTATTTTATCCGTTAAGTCAGGGGTACTTTCGTAACTTCGTTATTTATGTATTTTTTTCTTTTCTTTTAATCAAATCTCCACCCTCTTTAAATAAAATAACAATCCCCCCATTAACAACCACCAACACCATTGCAATGACGGTGAATGTAATGACCATCGACTAACCACCACTTTGTTATTTTATGTATTTTTTCTTTTATTTTAATCAAATCTCCACCCTCTATAAATAAAATAACAAACCCCACATTAACACCCACCAACACCATTACAATGACTGTCGACTGACCACCACCACCACCATCACAATGCATTCTAACTACAACCCAAGTCAATCTTGAGCCCATATAGAGATTGGATCTGAGACCCACCAACCTACCTCACAACCTCACTAAGCCAGAGACTAAAAAACAGTGGCAACATCAAAGGCAGCGCTTCGCCGGGGATGTTCCCCGCCTGTAACATCCCAAAATTTTGAATAATAATATTTTATATATTATTTCTTAAAAAAACGGACAAGTTTACTTAAGATGGTAAATAAAATAATAATAGGGGAAAGATAAGTAGGCTAGATTAGATGGAATTAAACATGGACTAAAAAGAAAAGATGGGCCTTAGGTCCATGGGCTTAAGGGAGTATAAATACCCCTTAAACCCTAAATCTTTCCATTTCTATCCATCTTATCCATCTTATTCTCCCTACACCTTCATAACACACACACAACCTTTCCTTTTCGGCCGCTAGAGAGAGAGGTGAAATCCAAGATCAAACCAAGCCAAATCCGGGTAGATCCTTAATATACATGCATAATACAAGAATAAAGATTGACAAACAAGCCAAGCCGTAACCTAGGAACATCATAAAGGTATGTTCTTTACGTTAAAGGTTACATTTTTGTGAACGGTTTGCTATGAAACTTGACCCTAGAGTAGATTGGGTCTAGATGCTTTATAAAAATGCAAACTTGATGATTAAAATGAACCTAATGGTCTAATGATAGTATACGGCTCAAAGATGAACCCTATATCTAGCCTAGAACGTTTTAAATCTATAAAGGTCTAAGCTTTATGCCTGAAACGGATAGATCTTGAAGCTATGATAAGTAATGGGTGTAAAACGGGTATGAATGATGATGATAAAGGGTTAAAAGCTCATGATTTGAACCATGAAACAAGTAATCTGGGCAAGGCAGAATCATAAGATAGAAAAATGAGTTGAACTGGGTGTTCTCGGCCAAGTTTGAGGGTTCTCGGCCAAACATGAGATTTCGGTTAACACGAGATCTCGGTCAAGCCTGAGTTCTCGGTCAGACCATAGTTCTCGGCCAGAACAGGTTCTCAGCCAAGCGTTCTCGGTCACTCTGAATTGTTTGGATTTGGGCCTTAGTCTAGTTGGGCCCAGATACCATAATGGACAATTGGACCTGAATCAGCTAAGCCCATATCCAATTTAGATAAACTAGTCCATTATCTTAAACTTAACAAACAAGCCCAACTTAGAAAATAATTTAAAATGTTAATGGAAAATGTGTTAAGACAGTTAATGAAAATAAAATTTTTCCAAGCTGACCTACCAGCTTAACCCCAGCTAGGGGCTCTGCCCCTTTGACCCCGCTAGGGGATGCCGTCCCTAGAACCCAATTGCTAGGGGCGCTGCACCCGGACCCCCGTTCGTTGTGGGTTATATAAATATAGAAATACGATATGAGTAGCGACAGTTAATTGATACATGTAAATATTATACAGTTAGCTGTGCACAGCTCAAGAAGGGAAAAACTATTAACGGTGAACGTACCCGCATTCAGGTGAGTTTCTAACTCCATTTCCTTGTTATGTTTTCGGGGCTGTGTGCATACTCGATGTGATAGTTAATACACTTACCTTAAATGGTAAGTGTATGCCATGTATGATTTATATGTTATTTATGTATATCTTGAATGTGAATGAAAACTTGTCGCTACGTGAACGATCTTCAGATATTGCACGTATAGACAAGGAAGGTATGTGTATCATAGTTGAATATGTATGATGGATATATGTGCAACATATGAATATGTATGAATAATTAAAGAAAGTATATGTATGTTATGGGTATGAAAAGTCAGTATGTACGAAGATAAAGAAGTAAGGGATCAGACCTTAATAATATCTGAGATAGAGAAGAAAGGGATCAGACCCTAATAATATCTGAGATAGAGAAGTAAAAAGGGATCAGGCCCTAATAATACCTGAGATAGACAAGAAAGGGATCCGACCCTAATAATATCTGAGATAGACAAAGGAAAGAGGGATCAAACCCTAATAATATCTAAGAGAGAAAAGGAAGGGATCAGACCCTAATAATATCTGAGATAGAATGGATAGTAAATATAAAGTATGAAAGTAATAAAGTATGTACGTATGTATGTAAGTATGAAATGAAGGTAAATTAGTGAAATAATTATTATGTATCTTAAATATAAAGTATGAAAGTAATAAAGTATGTACGTATGTATGTAAGTATGAAATGAAGGTAAATTAGTGAAATAATTATTATGCATCTTCGGATGCAAGATTAAAGGTAAGTGTATGTATTGTATGATGAATGATTAACTAGAACTCACTCAGCGTAGCTGACTTTTAGTATGTACGCAGGTGAGTAGGATGCGACAGCTGGCGTGAGCGGGACACATGACAGAAGAATAAAAGACTGGCATCTGAAGACCTGCTATGTTTTATAATTTATGTTTTGATTTTAGAAAGACAAAGTGAATGTTTTAAGACATGTTATGAATTTATTTTGCAATGTTTATGAAATTTTTATATTCCGCGTATGTTTTTATTAATTCTGATAAATAGAACTATGTTGATGAGTAAATCCAACGTCCAAATGTGAGGCACCGGTGACGGGGCCTTACACCGCCAACTCCAAGAAAAGAGGAACCTTTGAGAACCCGGAACCCTCTTCCCCTAAAGTCACATGCATTGGTCAAGTTAGGGTTAGAGGCAAGATAAAACAAGACAAAAAGCTCAGAACTTTATCAAGAAGACATACCGGCGACGAGATTAGTTTCGGAAATCAAGAACATCCCCTTGATGGGTTTCCTTTAAAAAGTCAAAATCACAAAGAAAGTTTGAATCTTGGGTCAAAGGGTAGTCAAAATCATAGTCAAAGTCAAATCAAGATTGTTTAGTGTTGGAAAGGAGTTGGATTATTTTCTAGTGACAGTTTGTGAGGGCTTGAGAGCATTTGGATCTGAGTTCACAAGCTTGATTCCTTGCTAGACCGGGAAAGAGGAGAAATAATGACGATGGTTGGTGATAATAGTAACCATCAAGGTTCTTGTGGCTAGTTGTTTACACGGTGGCAGTGCATGATGGAGATGCGGGTGGTGAGAGAGAGATTGAGCTGGTTGTGGGAGGTGAAGAAGAGCATGATGAGAGTGTTAGGGGAATTTTGTTAAAAGTATAGAAAAAAAAATAACAAAGTTACCAAAGTACCCTTAACTTAACAAATAAAATAGATGGAGTTAGAAAAATGTACTAAAATTGCAAGTTTTAGAAAAGTAAAGTAGCCATTTGCATTAAATTCAAAAACGGTACTAAAGTTGCGTAACTGAACAAATCACTTGTACTAAAATGACACTTAAGTCTTTAATTATAAGACCACCCGTAGTGACAGCTTTGCCATCCACGTTATGGAGGAAAACGCGGGGAGTACACCGCCCCCCTGCGTTATGTGTTTTTTTTATCTACGTTGTATGTAAAACGCTAGGAATGGCACCAAATTCAAGGAGATGACAGTTGCTTGTTTATTGTTGGAGAATAAAAAAAAATTATTTCCTATATATTAAACCATTTCATCCCCAATCAAACCTAATCAAATTTATAAAAATTCTCTTTCAACACTATAATTCCTTACACAAAATTCACCATATATGGATCCTCCATCTATATATACACAGTTTTTCGGGCCCGACCAATAAGCCGAGGACGTGGGGGAGGAACAGGCGGTTACGAGTGCGATTATGCTAGCGACAAAGTATATGAGTTCCGTTACGATTGTGATTAGCTCTCCACCACCCTTCCTTTCAAAAAGAACATATATCGAACGAGATCGTACCGAAGCCAACAATCGGTTGATGGCGGATTACTTCTGCGACTCGCCGAGATACAAGAACCCGAAGACCTTTAGGCGTCGTTTTCGGATGTCTAAAAATTTATTTATGCGCATCACCAATGATTTGGAGCGTGAGTTTGATTACTTTCAGCAAAAGCCTGACGCTCGAGGGACGCTAGGATTCACGGCTATTCAGAAGGTTACGTCAGCCGTACGCGTGCTCGCCTACGGAAACACGACCGACATCAACAACGAGTATTTAAAAATGGCCGAAAAAACAACTCGGGACACCTTGGAGTATTTTTGTTACGGTATGTTTTGTTTTTTTTTAAAATAGTTTATCACTTGTTTACTGTGACCATTTATTTTATAAAAGTTTTGTAAAATATAGGAATTTTGAAACTATATGGACCACATTATCTGAGAGAGCCCAACGTTAACGATCTACAACGTCTTTACGAGGCACATACAAGGGTGCATGGTTTCCCCGGCATGACAGGGAGTGTAGATTGCATGCATTGGGAATGGGCTAATTGTCCAACTGCATGGCGGGGTCAATTCACACGAGGTGACCAAAAGGGACCAACGGTCAGCCTTCAAGCGATCTCTTCATACAACCTTTCGATTTAGTCGGCATTCTTTGGTGTTCCCGGTTCCGACAATGACATAACCGTCTTAGAGCAGTCTCCTGTGATGGAGAGTTACATATCTGGGACCGTTCCCGTCGCTTCGTTTTGGGCTAACGATAACTTCTACCATCATGGGTACTATCTGGGTGATGGAATATATCCAGAGTTTGCGATAGTCGTTAAAACATTCAGAGACCCGATGGATGAAAAAAGACAGTATTTTAAGAAAATGCAAGAGTCTGCGTGAAAGGATATCGAGAGGTGTTTTGATGTTCTTTAACAACGATGGCATTTTGCTAAAATTCCTTGTCGTCTGTGGTCTTTAGAAAGAATGAGATGTGCTATGTATGCGTGTATCATAATGCATAACATGATCATCGAGGACGAGGGAAGAGCAATATGTTCAACTTTCATACCGGACCCGGATCCACCATGGACTCCGGCAAGTATGGAGCAACGACTCGAAAACTCGGATTCCGTGCGGTCAAGAGAGATACATAACGCACTAAAGGAGGATTTGGTCCAACATCTTTGGATGTATCGGCCTCTGCCTGGTGAAAACGATGATCAAAACGAGGGCAACAATGAAGACGATGATGAAGACAACGACGACGATGGTGAAGATGATGAAAACGACGATGAAGACGACGAGGACGACGACAGAGAGGGCGAAGATGACGAGGGCGAAGACGACGACGACGACAACAACGACAAATAGTTTTTTTTATTTTCATGTAATATTTATTTAATAAAATATTATTGTTATTTGATTATTCTTATTAAAAATTTAAAAAAAAACAAAAAGTGTAAAAGTGACTGGGCGCCACGTGGCGCATAATGCCTGGGGGGTGGAGAGTTATGACTACAGCCTGTTTTTGTAAAAAACCATAACTCTGACTAGGCGCCACGTGGCTCATAATGCCTGGATGTGGAAAGTTATGACTACACATGGTCTAAAAGGAAAAATGTGTAATTAGTTTTAATGACTTATAAATATGTAATAAAGAATCTTAGTAAGAGTATATATGTAAAATCCCTATTTTATTATCATTATCATTAGGGAATATTTCCAAAATAAGCGTTTATGGAAACGTTTTTCAGGTTTTAGGTTCCATTTGAAAGAAATTCCCAAAATAGGTACGATAAAATAGTCGTGACGAGTAGTTTATGATTACACACGAGTAGTTTGTAGAACTAATTAAAACTTGCAATGTGCTCTTAAACTAACCGTAACAACCAGTTTCACTAATCATCTACCTGTGACGATTAAATAAGTTTATCAAACTAACTACGACGAGGTGTTTGTTTACCAAATACATCGAACCGGTTTGTTTTACAAAATAATAACTGCAATGGTTAGTTTGAAAGGTCAACCAGTCGTTACGAGTAGATCTTGGTCAACGACTAGTTTACATTCCTGATTGGATTATTTTATTAGTAATTAACTCGTCGCGATTAGTTTACCTGGTTAACATTACCAATACGAGTAGTTTATTAGTAGGTAACTCGTCGAGACTAGTTTACCTTGTTTACAATCACAATACGAGTAGTTATATAGTAATTAACTTGTCTTGGTTAGTTTACCTGATGTACATTACCAACATAGTTAGTCACCCAATGGTTAATACGAAGTGTAATTATCATGTAATTTAAAGAAGTTAACTTTGTTTCCAAAGATTAGATAAATGTAACATTTTTTATTTATATTAGTAACTAAATTACTAGTTTAAATTCATGAACTTTTTTATACTATTTTATTTGTAAATATAATATATACCGTTTACTAGACTAAAATAATTAAAAAATGATACAACTTTAAAAAAAATTGTACATAACCAATAATCGTAGATATAGAATTCATAGCATGTTACATAATATAAATATAAGGGATCACGAAAACTAAAGATATGACATAATATTTTTTTAAAATAAATAAGGAATTAAATAATATTTTTATATATTTATAAAATAAATTGGAATACCGCTAAAACGACTCGCAACGAGTAGATTGTAACGTCTAATTAGTCGTGACGAGTTAACTACTAATAAAATTTCTTTTTAGTTTTAATGACTTATAAATATGTAATAAAGACTCTTAGTAAGCGTATATATGTAAAATCCCTTTTTTATAGTCGTGAAGTGTTAACTACTAATAAACTACTCATATTGGGAATGTAAACCAGGTAAACTAGTCGCGAAGTGTTAGCTACATATAAACTACTCGTATAGGTAGTGTATATCAGGTTAACTAATCCCTACGAGTTAGTTACTAACTAACTACTCGTATTGGGAATGAAAACAAGGTAAACTAGTCTCGACGAGTTAACTACTAATAAACTACTCGTACTGGTAATATAAACCAGGTAAACTAATCGCGACGAGTTAATTACCAATAAAATACTCGTATCGGGAATATAAACTAGTCGTTGACCAGTATCTACTCATAACGACTAGTTAACCTTTCAAACTAACCATTCCAATTAGTATTTTGTAAAACCAGCCGGTTTGATGTAATTGGTAAACAAACACCTCGTCATGGTTAGTTTGATAAACTAATCGTGTCTCGAAAAGTTTTAAAATCTACTCGTTGCGACTAAAGGACTTCTTATTTACTCTTGGGTGTTGATTACGAGGCATAAAACTTATTTAGTCGTGACGAGTAAATGATTAGTAAACCAGCTCGGTACAGTTAGTTCAAAGATACGTGTCAAGTTTTAATTGGTTATACAAACTACTCGTCACGACTAGTTTATAATACCTATTTTGGAAATTTCTTGCAAAATGACACATAAAACCTGAAAAACGTTTTCATAAACGCTTATTTTGGTAATTTTCTCTATCATTAAGATTGTTATTTAACATTTAAACAAACTTTATATCTATCTAGGCATATAAATAGAGCCTATCATTATCATTATTCTTTACACTATATCTCATTTTCTCTGGCATAAACAAGTAAGTCTTTATACATATTTTGCCTTTTATTGTTGTTTTTATGATTTTCTTTTATTATGCTCATATGTACTTAAGTTTTATCTTGAATCTTCATAGTTGTTCACATACTCTCATCATGATCATCATAAATGGTTAATAAAATCCTTACTTTTTATTTACTTTAAAAGATTATGATGATCAAATGATCATGCTATTTTAAGAAACTACAATTATTTTCTTAAGGTCTTAGATTAATAAAAACGTTTTTCCATGAACAACTATGAATATTTTTATGATCTTTAAAAACTAAAAATGTTATCCTAACTAAAAATTATAATATTTCCCCTATACTTTCACAAATATCAATATTTTCACTTTAAACACTATAATATTTACACTTTAAACACTATACTTTCATATATCTTAAATCACACCCTAACAACTATAAGATATTACAAGTTAAACCGTGTTCTTTCATATATTTTTATGATGTGGTCTATTCGGTTGTTTTCTATTTTTATCTTGTCAAAGTTTAAGTTCAACAAGGAGGGCATGTAGTAACTGGAAGGGGGGGGGGGGGACAACGCCGCTACTCGAACACTTGGAAAAAGGATTATTTAATCTAAGAAAAGTAATGCACGTATATCTAATCAGATGCAGGACCTAGTTACTTTCCTAGAGGGCTCGATGAGAATGTTGGAACCTATTAGGCCAAACCAAGTCACATGTCACACGAACTAACATAACGTTGATTGGTTTCCAAGTTTTATAAACATTCTAGTCCACATCACTCGGTTTCTAAATACAAATCTTAAACATAATCTAGGGCGTCCCGAGACCGGCTCAAGAAACTCTTGCTTGTGTTCTGTAACATCCCATCTCCTGTTACGTTTTATAAAATAATAGTATTAGTTATTATGAGATGGGCTTGTGTTGGCTTAAATAAATATGGGAAATGGACTTGGATTAATAAGGAAGGAAGAAAGACCATGGGCTTAAGCCCATGACCCATAATATATAAACCATACTCACCCATTAATCCATTCATTTCCACTCATTCCATACACCACCCAAAACACACACTTAAGCTCTCTCTCTCTCTCTCTCTCTCTCTCTCTCTCTCTCTATTTCTCTAGACGAAACCAAGAAAAGAACCGATCCCAACCCGAGGTAATGATGTTATGATCATATATGGAACCAAACCCGCTAGATCTAGCCACGAAACGACAAACCGACATCCTCAACCGTTAAAGTCACGAGATCCGTATGGAATCCGGTATAAACCTATCAAAAGACGAGCTTAGCGGTCACCTAGCTCGGATAAAGAACGAACGGGACGAAAAATGGTGAAAAACGGTGGAAGAACGAGTGAGATCTCGGTTTTCCGGCAATGACGCCGCCGGAAAGGCGGCACCGGAACAGTAGGGAATGTTAGAGAATGTTCCCTGACCTTCAGTACCCTAACCCTAGGCACATATAATGAATGAACTGCCATTCGTTATGCCCATTCGTTAAGGAAGAACTAACGAATGGAATGCCATTCGTTAACAGGGAACCAACGAATGAATTGCCGTTTGTTATGCCATTCATTAATGGAGAACTAACGAATGAACTGCCATTCATTATGCCATTCGTTAACGGAGAACTAACGAATGAACCCTCATGCGTTTTAAAGGTTCTTTCGTTATAAAGGCCCATTCGTCATGAAGGTCTATAAGTGGCCATTCGTTATAAAGTAACAAATGAGTCTATTCGTTATGAAGAAGCACACTCGTTAAGAAGCAACGAATGAGCCCCATTCGTTAAATAACTGGATAACGAATTAGAGTTTGAAAGAATGAAAAAAAGGTCCCTGACTTAGGATAAAATGGATTAATTAAAAAGAAGCCCTCGAACTTTATGAGTTAGCAAATAAAATGATAAATTAAGAATTTTAGTAAAAATTGTGTTAAGGCAGCTCGACCCCAGCCAGGAGCTCTGCCCCTTGGACCCTGCTAGGGGTTGTCGCCCCTAAAACCCCGCTGCTAGGGGCGCTGCACGTGTACCCCATTCGTTGAGGGTTATAATTAAACTAGAAACGTGATATGGGTATTGATAGTTAATTGATACGTGTAATTTTTATACAATTATTCACGCACGGCTAAAGAAAAGAATAACCATTAACGGTGAACGTAACAGGACGCATATGAGTTTCTAGTCCCATTTCCTTGTTATGTTTTTGGGGCTGTGTGCATACTCGATGTGATTAGTTAATACACTTACCCTAAGTGGTAAGTGTATGCCTTGTATGATTTATGTGATAATGATTGTGGTTATGAATGAATGCTTGTCGGTACGTGAACGATCTTCGGATATTGCACGTATCACCAAGAAAGGTGAGTTTACATAAGATGTATGAATGATATATGAATAATTAAGAATATGTATAAATGTATACAATAGAATGTACGTGTAAAGAAGTTTATGTATGGTTGCATGGAAAGAAGGGGCCAGACCCTACTAATATCTGAGATAGAAGGGACCAGACCCTAAAAATATCTGAGATATTGTGACAATCGTCAATTTCAGGTTAACTCCGTTAACTCAACTCTGTCAATTCAAACTTAAAGATTACTGAATCTATAACGCACACCTCATTACATTTAAACTAGAGTTTAAATGACGCTTGACACTTACTACATGTGTAGTCTTTCGGGAATTGCACCGAAACGCAAACGAGTTGACGCAAACGATTGGTGAATAAACGAAAAACGTCAAAACAATAATTATGTGATAATTATGTGTTAGACATATGTGTTATGTGATAACATAGTATAAAACGCTAACTCAAGATGCAAACTAGTTAATTTAGGCTAGAAAAGTACAAGTTAGAAGTTGAGGGACCAAAGTGTAATATATTATTATTAATAATATTAAAACCCTAACCTCCTTCTCTCCCTCCCTAAACCCGACGGCAGCTACCTCCCCCTCCCCTCTCTCACGATCGGCAGCCTCACACACACACATATCACACCCGTTAAAGCTTGATTCTTCATAATCGGAGCATCCTACACTCGTTTCTAAGCACCTCTCACGTTTCTCTTTGTTATCTCTGCATTTTTAAGGTATATATATGAAACCCTAACTATTGAATATCATATATTAAGTGTTTTATGATTGATTATGGCTAGAGGATGATTGATTATGTGTTAGTGATTGATATTGATAGTCATATGTGATTTTGAACGGTGAAAGATTGATGAATCATTAATTGTTTGTAAACCCTAAAGGGTTACTACTGATTTTTATGATTAATAATGTTTATTGCGTGTTTTGAGTTATGTCATATGCTTAGGATGCATGTTAGATGATTGTTTATGCTTGCTGAGTTTGACAGCAGTGATTGTTAAAATTGATAGGTGTGTAACTTGTTGAGTATATAAGCAAACTGAGCTAATTATGAGTCTACGAGGTAGTACTCTGAGTCTAGTTTTCAGAAAGTCCAACCACGCCTAAGTTGGAGGTGTTTTGGTTGGTCAAACGATTTAAATGCGATTAAAGGTCAAAACTGGTACTGGACAGATTGTAAGTTATGGTTAGACAAACGTAACTAAATGTTCATGTAAGAATTGGTTGAGATTATTGATACTACAGTAAACTAGGTTGAGTCTAGTTTCTAAAGAATATAAATTTTCAATTTTTGGACGTGTAAAAGTTAACCTTTATGATTTTACAAAAACGTTGTGCAAAGCTGAGTTGTTAGACCTGCTGTTAGGTTGTTTTGTAAATATTATATCTCATGAACTACGAGACCAATTGGGTTGGTTCCACTTCTGGAAGTTGACTTGTTGAGTTAGGAACCTAACCTAAGTGGTCTTGCATCTGTTGGATTTTTCAGTTAACGGGAATTTCAAATAACATTCTGTTGCGCATGAATTTGACTGTTATGAGTTTGCTGTAATGTTTTGATCATTGTGAGAAACCTATGGGGAATAAAAGTAAAATAAAACATGTTCTGGAAACCTAATACATGTATGCTTTTGTGATGATTTTTGATGATTTAATTGAGATGCTATGATCGGTGGAATAGTATAATCTTTCAAGTAGAATTCTGTCTCGGTAAAGTTAACTGCCGAACTTTGTGAAAATGCATGAAAAGTGCTAGTTGCTAGTTAATTGTTATGATTTGACCAAATTGCCCCTGCGGGGAATACTTGCTAAATAAGTGTGGTATTTTGACCAAATTGCCCCTGCGGGGAATAGTTGCTAGTGATATACGCTATTAGTACATGACACGTAAATACTTGTTCATACATGTATCGTATCACAAATGTACTTGTTAAGTCACACACGATTCACAAATAAACACGAAACGTATCTTGTGCTTAGGAATTATGTGCCGGGTCTAGAGACTCGATATTAGTTCCGATACTTAGAAAAATCTCCTTGTTGTTTTAGAACGCTAGAGAGAGTTTACTGTGACGCGCATCACTTGGTGATTTATTTTGGGAATTCTTCGCAAACAGTGAGTTCACTTACCCCTCTAAACTATTTTCAAACGCTTTTTATTTGGGGAGATAACATACTCCGAAAACGCATTTAAGATTTTGTTAATATAAATTATATATCACTTGTAAAGACTAAGTGGCAAACGCAATAACTAAAGTCCTTCATTCACATCGAACCGTTTAATATTGGATAATAGCGAGTCATTGTTGAGTAGTACTACTGGGTTTGACAAACCCCACCCAACGCTAAACTCGACTGGAGGTCGAGTGGGTGTAATCTTGGCTAAACACATACCATGGTCGGGATAGACCTGGTGGCAAGGCAAATGATAAACAGTCAGCTTCGGTGTCGAACACTTAGTAATACTTGTTTTATAGGCTAGCTACCTATAGATATATAATTGACATAACACTATCTGGTAACGCAAAACGCTGAACGCAAAACGCTAAACGCAAAACGCTGAACGCAAACGCTAAACGCTTTATTGTATATAAACTTGTGAACTCACCAACCTTGTGTTGACACTTTTAGTATGTTATTCTCAGGTAGCCGAGGCGGGCGCGCTGTATAGGATCATGCATTGTTTGAAACGCTTTTGTTTATGCAACCTGATTTTAAACTGTTATTATGGGGTTTTGAGTCGTCCTGCGTGACGCAACTTTTATCTTTTGGTTTTTACGCTTCCGCACTTATTTTCATTTAAATGTTTTTATGGTTTGATTATAACTAATGATTCCGATCCTGTTAGTTCACACCCTCTGACGGTAAAACTCCGTTAGTGGATTTTGAGGGTGTGACAGATATAGATGAAGGGGACCAGACCCTAATAATATCTGAGATAGAGAAGAAAGGGATCAGACCCTAATAATATCAGAGATAGAGAAGAAAGGGACCATACCCTACAAATATCTGATATGGTAAAGATAGTTATGTATGTATTATGAAAGTATGAAAGTTTGATAGTATGAAAGAATGTATGAATGAAAGTATAAAAGTATGAAAAAAAAGAAAGTATATATGTACGAATGAAAGAAAGGTAACAGGCTAAGTATGTAATATGTATATTCGGATACATATATATGTAAATATGTGAATGTATTGTATGTTTCCTGATTAACTTGAACTTACTCAGTGTAGCTGACTTTTAGTATGCACGCAGGTGAGTAGGATGAGACAGGTGGCCTGATGGGGGACACATGATAGGTGAATAAAGAAGCTGGCATCTAAAGACTTAGTTAATAATGTTTGAACTAAAAGACATGTTTTAAGTTATGTTTTAAAAGACAAGTTATGAATGTTTTGTAATGAATGTTGAAGTTTTATTCATACTTGTGAGTTCATAGCCCCCTTCTAAATCTTTTATTTATGAGGTGAAAAACATGCAAACTTATACAAACTGAGAAACCGTTACATCCTCTAGCAGGATCCAGTCGCATAATATGACACGTACGATAGATAAAAAGGACGATAAATAGATATAAAAATATTATCGAGCCGAAAGATTGTTTCATTGATAACAATAACCGAATGATTACAATGATTCTCATACATGCGTACATGCATACGTTTAAGCTCGATCCGCCTCGATGTGTACCTCTACGCTGCCTATCATTATAGAGAGAATCCGATAGCATAACGTTACTTTGAAGAAGAAGGCCAAGATCTCTTAGCCCAAATGAACATGATCAGCCTATTTATAGGCCCAAGCCCCCATTCTCTAACAACACTAACGAATGGGGGGATCCTGATGTGTGCGTGTGTGGTTGTCACACCTCAGCCTACGATGCCGGGGCTTGAGCTGATTGCTCACAGCTCTTATGGTACTATCATGCAATTTGTAAAATTTATTTCAATAAATCCACAAGGTTCAATTAAACAAATTAATCCCATAAATAAACAAGTACAACAAAATCTTAATTTAATTCTTGTATCTTCTTCTCTAGCATACAACCCTAAGTTTCTTCAAGCAAATCCTGATAATCATATCATACGGTGACCTGTATATGCGTTAAAAATAAAATAATTTTGTCAACACTAGGTTGAGTGAGTAAAACACCAGATAAGTGAATATATAATAATTATAAAAAATGCAAGCTATATTAAGTGAGATAAGCAATTTAACCAAATGAGCAAGTAAATATGTCGTCGGTAAGCTCGATGCAAGATGAACTGGACGATGACTACTACGACGGTCGTATGATCATACTAGTATGAGATAATAACGGACCTCTACAAAATGTATTCAAATAAAGCACATAAGCATATAACACGTTAGACATAAATTTTAGAAAACACATGACTAGTAGTTGCAAGTTGAGTAATATATATTAATAAAATATCTATGAACGCATATGTCCCTAAAACAGTAAAAATTAGTAAAAAGGGGGGAGTGAGATACTTACCTTAGTAAATAAGCAAAGAAAATGAATGTGGTAAGAATGACAAATAAACGTCATGATCGAGACGTAGCAAAGTCAAATCTTAACAAGTGTAATAGCGGGAAATACTACGAATTAATAAATGAACTAATAAGTATCGAGATATGAACGAGTATTGTGAGTATAAAATAATTTATTTAAATTTTATTACTACTAAAGATTTCTTATAAATTAATATTATATATAAAATTATCATTGTTTATAAAATACTTGTACTCATAACCATTAAAGTTGTAATATAATATAAATATTTATATATATATAGAATACATTTGTAAAGCAAATACTTAATCTCATAATTATTTTAAACTGATAAGATATAATTTTATATCGAAATTATGTATTTAAAACAAAACCTTTTTAAACAATTTATTATAAAACATTTATCAATATTTAATAAAACACACACACACACACATATATATATATTTAACCAAA
The DNA here is from genome assembly GCF_021521415.1 of Bidens hawaiensis. NCBI lineage: Eukaryota > Viridiplantae > Streptophyta > Magnoliopsida > Asterales > Asteraceae > Bidens > Bidens hawaiensis. The sequence goes on along the minus strand of NW_027502024.1, from coordinate 19,988 downwards.
GTTCGAAAAAGTAGCTAGTTAAAAAGTCGGTTTTCATAAAGTACCGATTAATTATTATACTTATAATATTTGTAATATTGTTTAAATAATTAAATGAATTATTATAAAAGAATTAAATGGATGAAAAATAAAAACAGCTAAAAAGGATGGGTGGGTGGGTGGGGGTGGGGGGCTCGAACCCGTGTCCCTAGCCGTCTCCGAGTTTTAACCATAGGTGCACTGGCCATTTGGGCTGGTGACTAACACATTTATACATCAAAAACAAAAATTTAAATAATAATTGTTCAAAAAGTCCCAAGTCTGATAAACCCTAGAAATAACAATCCATTTAATTCATTATTATTTGTCCAATTTGACATAGGGTTATCGTTCTGGGTATACAGGTTCATAAATTGGTTCTCGGGTTTGGGTTTTGGTTTTGGATCGGGTAAATGGGTTAAGTGGATCTGGATAATTGAGTTATAATATATTAATGTATACTTTTGCATTTTACCCCTGAAGATTGAAGGTAGAAACATAATAAGATAAAAGTTTAGTTGGGGTTATACTTGCCATAAATTGAAAGTTATAAATATATTTTATATAAATAATTAAACAATTATATATTAATAATTAATCTTCTCAATATATTCGATATTTTTATTTCATAAAATAACCCGAATATCGAAACGGGTCGGGTATTTAATAAAAATATTAATTCGAAAAACCCGAGTTGTTACAGTCTCCTCTATTTTAGAGAATTTCGTTCCGAAATTAAAGAATACTATAACAACACCATAAAATTTTAAGTAAAATAAAAATTTTAAATATGATTTAAAACTAATCATAATACAAAACTTTGAATAGCTGACGCAACGCTCCAAATGAAAATCCGATTAGGGCACTTTTTTATAGGATGTACCAGCGGCGTATCCACCATGTCCTTATCATCTTTACATTTGTTCCGTTATCTCAACTACATATGATTCTATATTATGACACACAATTATTCGGATTATGATTTCCATGCGAGGACTTTGGTAATTATGTGTCGACACGTAATTACTTAGATCGTCCGATGGTCCACATAACTCGTCCCATTATGTGGGTTACAAAACATTTGAAAGAACATGCTTTTGAGGAAACAAAAGTTTTAAGGGGTTTTTAATTATAAAACTAGAAAATCACCAATGCATAAGACATTTCAAAAGTTGCAGTGGATTTTAATAAAACAAAGAAATTTCTAAGACCTCTTTTAAACGTAAAAGTATAAGTATTTAAAGTTGAAAAGAGATAACTTATTATTAGTTGAGGTTACTAAATTGAGTTGTGATGAATGACGCTAAGGATATAGGATAGATGTAGACTTAAATAAAAAATCTATTTAAACAAAATAAATGTTATTCATAAGGTAAGATACGCGAAGGATAAAAAGTTCAAATTGAAATAATTCAATTCCATAAAAAGGCGTTAAAATTCATAATTAAGAAAAAGACAAAATAGATTAAGATAAGATAGGAAAACAACAAAAGTCTTTTGGGGTCCTTGGGTAGCTTAATTGACATGATTTGAAGCACCATGAGGAGTTGCATTCATAAGCATTGGAGTAGTTGAGGTAGATTGACTCGGGATAGCTTGAATGGGTTGAACTTGCATAGCAGGGGCGTGAGTAGATTATGCTTGGTACACTTGGACTTGCGGGTGCGGGGTCTGATAAAGTTGGGGTAAGTAAGGTTGGCTTGGATTGATAGGAGGATCTTGAAGGACATGGGGTGGGTGGGTTTGAACTTGGTGAGCATGGGTCAAGTAGTAAGGTGCAATCATAGTTTGAGCTTGATGAGCATGGATAAGCTGAGGACACGAATTATGAAGATGATTTAGGTCTCCTCAAAGATAGCAAGCACGGGTATTAGGAAAACTAGGTTGAGCATGTGAGGCGGCTTGTGCAATAGGCGGGACACGACAAGTGTTAGCAAGGTGACCATAACGATTGCATTGGGTGCATAGTCGGCAAGGGGTTTGAGCAGAGTGATGAAAGCTACACTTGGTACATAGGGGATGAGGTCTGGCGTAGGTCTTTTTGTTCGGAGCATTTTGGTTTTGGCTAGGAGGAGTTTGGTTATTGGGTTGGTTAACGGCATAGGTCTTAAGGTTGGCTTTATGCTTGTTGTTGTGGTTGTTGTTGCGGTGATTGTAGTTGTTTGAAGCAGTTTTGGGTTCAAATTTAGCATCAGAGGATGAGTCGGTTTCGGTCTTGTCAGGATTAGGCTTGGAATCCTTGCGGAACAGGGTTCCATCATGTTAGCATGACTGTCGGTGAGGGAAGTAGCAAGGTCCATAGCCTCACCGATGGTTAAGGGATCACAACTCACCACAGCATCACAGAAAATGTTTGGTAAACCGCGAATGTATTTCTGAATACCACGGTTCTTGGGGGTTATTAGTTGTGGTGCGATTCGGCTATGTTCACGGAAGCGGTTAGAGTAGGTGGAGTTGTCCCCATTAACTTGCATGAGTTCCCAAAACTTGGCTTCAATCCTTTGTAGCTCATGTTCAGGGCATCATTCCTTATTCATTACCTCTTTGAGGTCTTCCCAAGGCATGGATACCACCAAATTAGGTCCTTGGTCAGCCTTCAAAGCATTCCACCTTGTGATAGCTCGGTCCTCGAAAAATTCTCGAGGAAAACTTAGTCCGTTTGGCGTCCGGACATTCACAGTGGATGAACACATTCTCCATCTTTTCAAACTATTGCAGTATCTTGGTGGCATTTTACTCACCATGAAAGGAAGTAGGCTTGGTAATCAAGAAGTTACGGAAATCATAGTTGTTCGGTGCAACCAAAGTAGCAGATCCATTGGAGTTGAGGCTTTGGATTTGGGTGATAATTGTGGGCACAACAACAACAAACTCTGTCATGATCCTAGCAGCCAAACGACAATCGTGAGAACCAGATGAACGTTGATGATTTCTTAGTGAAAACATTCTATGAGGATAAAAAATAAAGATTTATAAGGTGAATGGTAAGTTGAGGAAATCATTTAAATGAAAGAAGGTTAGTTATTTTATATAACTTATAGAAACTTTGCTCTTGCGAATGGGGAAAGATTGTAAGGTAAGGGGGTACATTGTGTAACAACTCGGACTTTTCGAATTAATATTTTTATTAAATACCCGACCAATTCGATGTTCGGAAAATTCTATCACGTTTATCGAGTAACTAATATTTTATTTACACAAAAAACTTTAAAGATATACAATATTTATAATACGTATTTACTATTTAATGAATCCGTTCTAACTCGCTCTTGATTATACACCAAATCGATCTCTATATTTCAATTAAATTAGACTGTACTACCTGATAACCATCTTTAACGATTCCCCCATATTGAATTTTATTATCCTTGTCTGCAAATCGGTTTTTTGATCCTTGTTCTAGCCGCCATAATTTCGATCTGTTTAGTCAGTGTTGGAACATCAAACAAGGTATATAAATCTATGATTATGTTCGTCGTTCATCCTTCTACGTTAACCCTAAGGTTAATTAAACGAAGAATTATCAGATTAACGTATTGATTGTTCTAGGGTTCATAGATCAATCTAGTTCTTCGTCTGTCTAAGTTATATTGTATCTGTTCTATGTTTGTATTCAAATAGCACCCCAGCATAGCTGGTGGTGCGTGTGTATGTTAAGGGTTGCGAGCTGGAGGGCGCAGCTTCAAGTCCCTCCAGACCTATTTTTGGATATTTTTTTATTTATTTGGACAGCTTCTATATATAATATAATAACTATATTATACTTTTAAAATACTTAAACACTATAAATATAATAAATAATCAATATTTTATTTAAAACTGATGTATTAACTCGTTATTGTTTCGAACTTTGATTAAAACCATGGATATATACATATATGTTTGTATGTGTGTGTATATATATATATATATGTTTATATATATATATATATATATAATAGAATTAAAAATCGATAAAGGTATTTATAATAAAGTAATTACAAAAAAGGGGTTTTGTTTATTTAAAATACATGATAAAAATATAAAATACACCTTATTATTTCACTTAATTATTTGGCTAAGTATTTCATAAACCAATGACATTTTTATAAATATTTATAAATATTTTGTTACCATTTTAACAGTATAAGTACAGATATTTTATAAACAATTATATTCTATACAAAATTAATTTATATGTAATCTTTATTAATAATAAACTTTAAATAAATTAGTTTATACACTCAATATCCGTTCATATATCGTTTCTCTCTTAGTCCATTTATTAATCTAAAGTATTTCCCATTAAAACAATCGTTAGGATTTGACATTGCTACATCTCGAGTGCGACTCTTATTCTCTCACCATTCTTAACATATTTATTCATTAGCTTATTGCTAAGGTGAGTATTTCACTCCCCTCTTTTTACTGTTTTGGGGACATATGCGTTTGTAGATATTTTACTATTATTTAATACTCAAATTTGCAACTGTCAGTTTTGTGTGTTTAACAATTTATGCCTAACGTGTTATATGCTTATATGCTTTACTTGAATACATGTCGGAGATGTCCAATATATTCTCAGTCTAGTATGATCATACGCCCTTCGTGTTAGCCATCATTCAGTTCATCTGACATCGAGCTTACCGACAATACAATTACTTGCTTATTGGTTAAATTGCTTATCTCACTTGACACAGTTTGCACTTTTATTTATTATTATATAATCATGAAAATCTGGTGTTTTACTCACTCAACCTAGTTTTGACAAAACCTATTGTATTTTTAACGCATATGCATGTCATCGTGTGATGTGATTTTCAAGCTGGTTCAAAAGAAAAACTTAGGATTACATGCTAGAGAGAATAAACAAGATTATGGACTTTTATATATTTGTTTTGTCTTACTTATTTGAATTATGGACTTTGTATTTGATGTTTTTGATTATTTAATTATTTTCAACAGATATTGTCACATATAATATTGCATGATAGTACCTTGAGAGCTGTGAGCAATCAGCTCACGGCCCGACATTTTCGCCTTAGGTTGGGATGTGACACATTATATAGATATTTATGAGTTGATGTAGTAAAAGTGATTAATGCGTGATAACTAGAGGAGGTCAGTTTAAAAGTAAAAATTTATTTTATTGAGTTAACTTAACAAACAATTAACGAAACAAAATTTGTGTGTTGGCCTCCCATGAGCTCTCCATGGCAGTTTGAATGGCCCAGCGAACTAACGAATAAAAACAACTGAGTTGGGCCGCCTATGAGCGTTATATGGCATTTTAAATGGCTCAACAAATTAACAAATTATCAATGCACGAGAGTTGGACCGCCCATGAGCATTGCATTCATTTTAAATGGTCTAACAAAATAATGATCTAACGGAATAAAATATGACTAGCTGGAGCATCTCGTGAACCACCACGTATGATGAATTCCAACAAAAATACAAAAAGACTTTGAGGAATGGATAGCTGGAGTGCCCATGGGTTCTATGAGTTTTACACATAACTAACCCTTTAAATAACAAAACACAATAATCGAAAAGATCAAATTTAACCACGAACCACCGTGAATTCAGTTTTAAAAATTTGAGAAAGCAACCGCTAATGCGGTTACGTTCGACAACCTAAGGTGTCGGTTTTATGACAATTGTGTTCCACTTTGACCTATAAGCCCGAGTACTGTGACCAGGTTATCCTCCAGGTAAGGAATGGCGTCTTACCTTGGGTTCTCGGAACCGGTTTGCGAAGGTGCAACTTGCAGTATTCTCTCCTTTTCAGTTACTACATGAACTTGTCATACTACCTAGCCTTAAGGTGAAGGAGTAAAAGAAAAAGTAGGGAATTCCCAGAAATAAAAGGTAATCTAATTTAAATTAATTAAGAAAAGTATTCTTTGAAGGTTGATGCGTAGCCTTGGATTTGTTTGTGTGTGTATGACAGTATAATAATAAAAAAAAATAATTTAACTAAGAAAAGTTGTAAACAATTAATTTGAACGCATAAGGCAAACAGATAAGCACGTATGGGCTCCTAAGCATGTTACTATGGCACCAATAACGACCAATCTTAAACCTTCGGCTCTGATACCAATCTGTCACACCCCATCCTACAGCGAACATGCCGGGGCGTGAGCTGATTACTCACATCTCTAAAGGTACTATCATGCAATTTTTAAAATGGTAATATCTATTAATCAAATTCAACTAATCCACAAGGTTCAAATAAACAAAGTAAAAAATCCCATAAATAAACAAGTATAACAAAAAATTTATTTAATTCTTGTATCTTCTTCTCTAGCATACAACCCTAAGTGTCTTCAAGCAAATCCTAATAATCATATCATACTATGACCTGCATATGCATTAAAAATACAATAATTTTGTCAACACCAAGTTGAGTGAGTAAAACACCAGATTAGTTAATATATAATATGTATAGACAATGCAAACTGTATCAAGTGAGATAAGCAACTTAACCAAATGAGCAAGTAAATATTTTGTTGGTAAGCTCGATGCCAGAAGAACTGGACGATGACTACTACGACGGCCGTATGATCATACTAGTATGAGATTATGATGGACCTCTACGAAATGTTAGGCATAAATTGTTAAAAACACATGACTAATAGTTGCAAGTTGAGTAATATATAGTAATAAAATATCTACAAACGCATATGTCCCCAAAACAGTAAAAATGAGTGAAAAGAGGGGAGTGAGATACTCACATTAGTAAATAAGAAAAGGTAAATGAATGCGGTAAAAATGATAAATACACGTCACGCTCGAGACGTAGCAAAGTCAAATCCCAACAAGTGTAATAACGGGAAATACCACGACTTTATAAATGAACTAATATAGTATCGAGATATGAACGAGGATTGAGAGTGTAAAATAATTTATTTAAAGTTTATTACTACTAAAGATTTCTTATAAATTAATATTGTATATAAAAATATCATTGTTTATAAAATATTTGTACTCATAACCATTAAAGTTGCAATATAATATTAATATTTATATATATAAAATGCATTTGAGAAAAAATACTTAATCAAACAATTATTTTAAAATAATAAGATATATTTTTATATTGAAATTATGTATTTAAAACAAAATCTTTTCAAACACTTTATTATAAAACCTTTATCATTATTTAATAACTTATATATATATATATATATATATATATATATATATATGTATTGGATCATTTAAAAAGTTTTTTTACAGCGAGAAGTGCGAGAAGTGAAGGTGTAACTCCATTAATCTATAATTTCACTCCATTTCTTATGTGTAGGTGCGTATGTATGTGTATAGGATGCTTAAATCAATTTTTCATTTAATCATACACTTTTCTTTCTCATTAACATATATCATTTAATCATACACTTTACCTTTACTGATCTTGCTTGAGCGACCCATGGCATTCTTGAACTGGCATCTTGTTTCTTTTCTTACTTAAATCTCATTCTCTATTCGAGTCTAAGCATGTAGGATGCTTAAATCTCTCGAACTTTGCTCTGATACCAACTTGTAAGGCCCCGTTACCGGTAGCCCTACTTTCGTGTTGGATTTACTCATAAACGCAGTTCTAAATATTAGAGTTAATTAAAAACATTCGCGGAATATAAAAACTTTAATAAAACATTCCATAACAATTCAAAACTTGTCTTAAACAACCAACTTGTCTTTCGAAAACTAAGTAATTAAAACATAACACGCCCTGAGCCTTCCGATGCCAGTCTCTTATTCAACGCCACGTGTCCCCTCAAGCGAGCTGCCTCATCCTACTCACCTGCGTGCATACTAAAAGTCAGCTACGCTGAGTGAGTTCTAGTTAATCATACATTATACAATACACAGAAACTTATATTCTTTAATTCATACTTTCATACTTTCTTTTGTATTAACTTGCTTTCATATCTTACGTTATAAAGAGCATTACGCCCTACATTCCTCGAGTATTATTAGGGCTCGGTACCCTCCTTCCTCGAGTATTATTAGGGCTCGGTACCCTCCTTCCTCGAGTATTATTAGGGCTCGGTACCCTCTTTCCTCGAATATTAGTAGGGTTCGGTTCCCTAGTTCTCGAATATTAGTAGGGTTCGATTCCCTCTTCGTTACCATACAACCATACCTCATACCTCGAGTATTATTAGGGCTCGGTACCCTTTTCGTGACCATACAACCATACGACCATCCTTTCCTTCTTTTATTAACTTTATCACGTTCATACACATAAGCATACATATCATACTTACCTTATATATATAGCGTTACAACCTGACAGTACGTGCAATATCCGAAGATTTTTCACGTACCATCAAGCAATCATTCACACATTTCACATTATTCACGTAAGGCATACACTTATCTGTTAGGATAAGCGTATTAACAAACATTTTGAGTATGCACACAGCCCCGAAAACATAACACATAAATGGGGCTAGAAACTCACCTGGATCCTGTTGCGTTCACCGTTAATCGTTATCCCTTTCCTGAGCTGTGCACGACTGACTGTATAATAAGTACATGTATCAATTAACTATCACTACTCATATCATCTTTCTAGTCTTAGCTACTACCCACAACGAATGGGGGTCTGGGGGCAGCGCCCCTGGCAGCGGGGTTCTAGGGGCGGTAGCCCCTAACAGGGTGCAAGGGGCAGAGCCCCTGGCTGGGGTCGAGCTTGGAAAAATTTTATTTCCATTAACTGTCTTAACACATTTTTCATTAGTTTTTTAATTTATTTTCTATTTCGCTAACTCCAGCGAACTTATCATTAAGCGAACTTAACAATAAGCGAACTTAACATTAAGCGAACTTACTGTAAGCGAACTTATTGTTAAGCGAACTTAACATTAGACGAACTTAACATTAAGCGAAGTTAAGCATTCAGCGAACTTAACTCAGGCGAAGTTAGCATTGAACGAACTTATTACCAGGCGAAGTTATGGCTTGGCGAACTTACTTAGCGAACTTATGTACTCGGCGAAGTTGATTAGTTAGGCGAACTTGCATGCAAGCGAACTTGCTTGCAGGCGAAGTTCGCTTGTAGGCGAAGTTGTGCAGCAGCCGCCGCTGTTCGTCCTTAATCCCCAAAATCATCATCGTTTTACCTAGAAATCCATGGGTATGGTATTTGACTAACCCGCGATCATTCCTATGGTCGTTTTTGGTTAAGATTTGACCCGAAAACACGTAAGGTTTGGACCTTTAATTCCAGAAACGTTCAATACAAGAACTACGGTTTATCTTAAACGAACCGTACATGTTTCAGGGTTTATTAGGTTCGTCCTAGCATCAAGTTCGCTACTTTACGCTTCGTTTAGATCCGATCTATTATCATTTCAAGTTTCATGGCAAACCGTCTATAAAAACATGAACTTTGAGATCGAAATCTTACCTTTATGTGTTCGGTTTGCGTGGTTATCTCGTATCTAGCTCGTATATCGAAGATCTAATAATGGTTGGCTTGATTTTGGTCTCGGATCCCGTTCTCTCTCTCGCGACCGTGTGAGGTGGAGGATGTGTGTGTTTTTGAGTGTGTAGAGATTAGGATGGAAAGAAATGAGGGTTTAGGGTTTTAGGTTGGTTTAAGAGGGTATTTATACCTCTTGAAGCCCATGGACCTAAAGCCCATTACCACTTAATCCACCTTAATTAATCTAAGTCCATTATCCGTTCTTTACTCGATATTAATTAATTAATAACGCGAAATCACTAAACGTAACTTTCTTTATTTAGCATTGTACTATTTTAGGATGTTACATACTTCTAGCTATACCACACTTCTAAGTTATTGTAACTCTCAGCGGGGTTCTAGGGGCGGTAGCCCCTAGCGGGACCCAAGGGGCAGAGCCCTTGGCTAGGGTTAAGCTGTCAGGTCAGCTTGGAAAAAATTTATTTTCATTAACAAGTCTTTACTAAAAACCTCATCAGAAAACTGATGTTCAATTATTTAATCAAATCAAATCTTCATTTTAAACGTTACCTTTCCTTATTAAATATTTACTTATTCTTATCTTATCCATCATATAAGTCCATATCTATCGGTTACGTACGTATACGCGGTTTATCTTTCGTTTATTTGGAAAATCATATATTACCTGTATAAGTTTTATGGCGTGTAAGTCCTTCCCCAGTATAAGTCATTTTAGCATGTATGTCAGCACGTATAAGTTTAATCACATTAAATACCTCCGTATAACTTATAAACGCGTATAAGTTATACGTCGTATATCTTATACGCTGCGTATAAGTTATATGCATAAGTGACTTATGCGTTAATGTACTTATGCATTGAACCCTACTTACACGCTGCTCAGACACACACGTTTATGGACTTATACAACCACCCATACTTATACGTTTTTAAACTTATACGGCTCAACGTGCAGATCATCTTTCTTTTTACGCGTTTTTGAGGTTTTTCTAGGATTCCCGCGCCGTCAGCCACCGTTAACCACCATGGTTGGTCGGGGTTTGATCGTTTATGGCCTAGGTAGCTTTGGGGTGTCCAGATCTGGGCTAAGGTGGTCCTTAAGCTCGTTTTTGGTTGATTAAACACCCGATTAAAGCTAGATCTAGATCCAAACAGCTCGTACGACATCACAGGGCTGCGGTGTCGGGTTCTACTATGTTGGTACAGCTGAGATAAATCATTTCTTCTATTCGGTTGGTCTTGGATCGTTGAATATACTGGAGTAGAGAGTGTTTGGCTTAGGTGTGTGTTTTTGATGGTGAAGGATATGGTGTAGAGATGGATGAAAATGGAAAGATTTAGGGTTTAAGGGGTATTTATACTTCCTTAAACCCATGGACCTTAGGCCGATCTTTCCTTTTTGGTTCATCTTTAATTCTATTTAATTAGCCTACGTATCCTTCCATCTTTATTATTTTATTATTTCTCTACTAACTCAAGTAAACTTTTCCCATTATAATTAAATAAGATATAAAATATTATTCTTAGAAATTTCAGGATGTTACAAGTCTACCCTCCTTAAAAGAGGTTTCATCCCCAAAACCTATCTATTACCGAAACAAATCTGGGTAAAACTTGCGCATTTTTTCCTCAATTTCCCAAATAGCATCTGATCCCCTACGATGCTTCCATATGACTTGTACTAAAGGAATAGCTTTATGACGAAGATGCGTTTCCTTACGGCCCACTATCTCAATAGGCTGCTCGATGTAGTTCAACCGTTCATCTACATTGATGTCCACATATGGCACGTGGGACGTGTCATCAGCTAGAAATTTCCTCAAGTGAGAAACATAAAAAGTAGAGTAAATTCCTTCTAACTCTTCAGGAAAATATAGCCTGTAATCTACTTCACCAACCAGATTGACAATCTTAAATGGCCGGATGTACCTTGGACTCAACTTCTCTCTTTTTCTGAAATGAATAGTTCCCTTCCAAGGAGAGACCTTGAGCATCACATTGTCACCAACGTTATACTCGATTGTTTGTCACCGCTTATCAACATACGACTTCTGATGGTCTTGAGAAGCTTTCATCCTTGCCTTGATTTGATCGAACTTTGAAGAGGTTTCTTGAATAAATTCTAGACTTCCAATCTCTTTTTTGGAACGATCTCTCCCCAACATAACAGGGTTCTACAACGTTTACCATACAACATTTCAAACGGTGGCATACCAATACTCGAATGGTAGTTATTGTTATAGGAGAACTCTGCCAGATGCATATGATCATCCCAACTTTCTCCAAAGTCTAAAACACAAGCACGTAGCATATCCTCAAGGGTTTGAATAGTCCTTTCAGACTGCCCATCTGTTTGTGAATGATATGCCATACTGATGTTCAGTCTTGTTCCCATAGCTTCATGGAACTTCTTCCAAAATCCCAAAGTAAAGCGCGTATCTCTATCAGACATGATCGATGAAAGCACTCCATGTTTAACCACAACTTCCTTTATGAACACATTTGCTAACGTTTTTGACGAGATGGCCTCTCGTATAGACAGAAAGTGAGCACTTTTCGTTAGACGGTCCACAATCACCCAAATGGTATCATGATGTTTAGCTGTACGGGGTAGCTTAGTTATGAAATCCATGGTGATATGTTCCCACTTCCACTCTGGTATCTCTAGCGGCTGCATCTTCCCATAAGGCTTCTAGTGTTTCGCTTTAACTTGTAAGCAAGTTAAGCACTTACTGACATAATCCACCACATCATTCTTCATACTTGGCCACCAGTAGTCTCTCTTGAGATCTTGGTACATCTTGGTGGATCCCGGATGAATCGATTCTCTTTTCTTGTGAGCTTCATCCAAGATTCGACCTCTAAGGTCTCCATGGCGTGGAATGTAACACCCCGTAACCGCAGCGGAAACGTAAACGGGATGCAACAGACACCTCTGATATCAACCACATTGTTTATAAAGAAAACTGAATACATTAATATACTTCAAATTACATTATCTCGTATTTCATTACCGTCTAGGTGATACACACATCATACAATATGACACATAATTCTATTTAATATAATGTATCCTAACATCTCACACGCAAATCTTACACACATCAAGCACTTAGCACGTAAGCAATCACTTCATCTTAATTGTACCTGAAAAGCATGTGAGAAAACGGGTCAATTACGAATAGTTGGTGAGTTTCACAATTTGAGTAAACCATGATAAATCCATATCATAATATAATATTATCGATGTAATTATGCTGAGCCCACAAGTGAAACCTCTGACTATCCACACACAACCCCGTGGCATACTCCGCCCACGAACTTGTGGAAATTCGTGTACCACCGGGATATCTTCTATATGTTTTCTTTTAAATCGTACACTTTTCTCTGTATCAAATCGCTTCATCGTCCGAAAGAGAGCTTCTAATCATCTTCTTTTCATATTTGATTTCAGCTTCATGTCGAGTTAGCCAATCCATGTTAACTATTACGTCAACTTCTTAACTTTACTGGTCGTAGGTCAACAAGGAAAGGTTAATCGTTCAGAATAATAGGACAATTCCGAACAATTTAGTTAACCATTAGGGATTTACCGTTAGCGATTCTACAGTATAGGGTTCTATAGTTTCACTAATCGGTATCTTTCCAAATGGTAGGAGGTTAACAGGAACTAACTTCTATCGGCGACCGTAAAAATATCACTGAAGCCTATTGATTTAAAACTACAACATACTTAATACCACCTTTGGATCATGACGTGCTTTATTCGAATTACTCACAAAAGCACGGCTCCTTGCTTGATCAGAGGTTGATGCTTGTCATGAGGTTCATCTTCCAACGACACCTTGGTTCAACTTTGGGCAATTTCTCCTGAAACGTTCTGTACTGCCACATTCATAGCAAGTACAACTGTTTGGCATAATTTGATTTCTTTGAATAGATTGTTATTGAGGCCGTAGGGTTCGGAGTGGTTGTGCACGAATGGGTTGGGGTCGCCGGTTCACATGGCTTCAATTGGTTCTAACATTGGGGAATTACGTCCATCTTTACCACACCTGTGGCCTACTATCACTCGACATTCTTCTTCCTGCCGATAACCATATCTTCCACATTTAGGGAAGGACCCTTCATGCGGTTCATGTTTCCACACCAGAACTAGTCTTAGTATAATTCTGGGTTGTAGGACATACCTACTTATTCAAAAGCCTATCTTGCACTATACCTTTATCATTTCTCTTCATTAACACTCGACGTCTCACTTAACGTCCTTCCATTCCGCTTCCCATAGAGTCAAATATATCAATGCTGGCTTGTGACACAACCCTTCCAAAGGTTGTATATTTTACAGGATTGACTATACTCCTTATCGATGGAGTTAGTCCCCAATATAGCGCTCACTTCGCTTAGTTTCAGGAGTAATTAGCCATGTTACCAGACATGACAATTCCTTCAAACGATTAGCGTGTTCTAAGTGATCAGCACACAACATTTCTATCTTCCATAGTTCAGTTTCCAATCTCTGAACTTAATTACTCGAATAAAAGTGCTCTAGCCCAAGAATTTTAAATTCCGACCATATCATCTGAGTAATAATTTTTTAACTATAATTTTGTACCATCGTGTTCCATCACGATACAACATAATCTACCAACATATCTGTAGCATATTTCGCTACACAATGTTCCAGACTCTTACCAATATCCTTAACCATTTCGATCTTTTCTATCCACTCGCTAATCTATTCCTCCCTTTACCATCAGCAAACTATTAATAATTTTCTTAACACAACCAACATACATAGCCTTCATACCGGATCTAATTCATTACGACTACTATTCATGTTTAGTTTATAACTAATACTTGTAGTCATAATAGTATTCGGTGGGACATTATCACTCTTAGTAATACCACTAAGAATTGAAATATTCATATTCATGTGATTGCTCGATCCATAATTCTGCGATCACATTTGCATCAACACTAGCAGTGATCTGTGATACGACATTCGGTATCATCATCTGCTATCTTTGAGCAATCAACTGAATCATATCAATCTCCATCATTGGAGTTACTCTCTTTATGTCATTCTGCCGTACCCATCCCGTACGCGGTAATCAATACTAATCTCACCGTATAACTCGTTACCAGCTCAATCATAACAGCAAGTACTCATACACACCAAATATTATCATTACATATTACACATACCAGTATCTAGTATATATGTCCCACAAATATAATAACATATAGACTTAACCTGACTTCGGTTAACGTTTAAATATGTTTCATAACCCTTGTCACCAACTGACATATAGATCTTTCTCAACAAAGATTAATGTTTAATATGCTTGATTTCAATATCCTTCTGCATGTCAGTATAACCGATACATGCTCACCGTGAGCACCAAACGATTACGTACCACGGAGTTATAATATCCGTGTCCATTTGTATACCCGGCATACACGGTATACCACCTACGAACGAACAACCAACTATGCTATAATGATTCCAACACCTCTTTGTGTATGGGTAATCATTCTATTCGAGTATGCATGGGTATAGGCATCTAACGGATGTAAGGATAACATAGGGAGTTGCAAGGTTCAAGGTAATCGCGCAACATGGGTTGCCTTCAAATATTATCAATTACTATTATGGGAAACTCTATCACTTGCTCAGTCAATGTTCCCAGGCGTTCTAGGTTCACTAAAATCGGTAATTCTCGATCTGGAGGTGGTATGTCTCATATGTTTAAGAGTGAGAAATACACATATATATTTCTATATATTATTTTATCTGCTCATTTATTATCAAATTTATTATTATTATTATTATTATTTTTATTTATTTTATTTTATTTTATTTATTTATTTATTTACCTTAATGGAATAAGAATGGGTTCAGGTACAGATCCGTCAGTGCGTGAGGGTCGGCGGTTCAGGTGAACATAGGGGGTTATTAGGATATACGGTACCGGTGTTGGTAGGGTAAGGGATTTATCAATTTTGGTTGGGAGTGACGGTTACTAGGTATTTCTGGTTAATGTCAAACGGGAGAGCTACTTTGGTACTATCATAACTATGGCCCGATAAGTCAGACTTATCATCAACCGATGCTCTAGAAATTTCAGCATCCTCGGTACTTTTTATTATTTCATCCCCCGGTTCCTTATCCGGGTCCTATTTCTCAATACATGTACCCACAAGATATGCACACATATATATATACACATTAGCACGCATAAATAATATTATATACACATATGTTGCCATTTTTACCTATTAATGTTCCCCGTGACTTCCCCTGAATTCCCCCGTGCGGACAAGTCTGTTATTATGTTCCGGACCATAATAAATCACTTGTCCATCCAAGTTCATCCAGATCTCGTCACTATAAATTATTAGTTGATATTCAGATCCTACAATACTTGAGCTACTGGTTATATTTTAGGTATCTTTTAAAGACATCCTAATTCTTTATAACCAATGGCTCTGATACCAAGTTCTGTAACAGCCCGTAACCGCAGCGGAAACGTAAACGGGATGCAACAGACACGTCTGATATCAACCACATTGTTTATAAAGAAAACTGAATACATTAATATACTTCAAATTACATTATCTCGTATTTCATTACCATCTAGGTGATACACACATCATACAATATGACACATAATTCTATTTAATATAATGTATCCTAACATCTCACACGCAAATTTTACACACATCAAGCACTTAGCACGTAAGCAATCACTTCATCTTAATTGTACCTGAAAAGCATGTGAGAAAACGGGTCAACTACGAATAGTTGGTGAGTTTCACAATTTGAGTAAACCATGATAAATCCATATCATAATATAATAATATCGATGTAATTATGCTGAGCCCACAAGTGAAACCTCTGACTATCCACACACAACCCCGTGGCATACTCCGCCCACGAAACTGCCCCAAACCGCTTTGTCTAACTTTACATAGCAAAATATATATAACAACAAAATAGACATGTGCAACTGGCTGGGAAACATCAGCAAATCCATGCCGGACCAGTTGGGTTTGTCAGACCAATAGTACTAATCACACTCTACCGTCTTTCAGTTAATCACTCGTGTTGCGGGGCCTTACAATGTTAGCAACTCAGACAATTACCATCTTAGTACATTTCCGTACGATTCCCGTACAATAAAACATATATAAATACACGCAAATCCATGCGTTCAGTATGTACATAAACATTTCAATAGTAACATGCTTTCCGCCCCGGGAAAATATTTAAAAACAGTTCAGAAAAAGGGGCTCTTGAAACTCACCTTAGCACATGCAAGCAGGTAACAACAATCATTATCAGTTAACACGTCCAATCTGTAATATGATCCCTACGATCGTTACTATACACTCATTATTAATATAACTTTAACCGTGTTAACCGGTACATCTGGGGACACTGTTAACCCAGTACTGTACCCATTCCGGGGGCAATGTTAACCCAAAAACACTTCTCCGGACTCAGATTGTGATATCGTTTAGAGTTCACTAGTCAAATTTCTATTAGTCGTTTTTCCCGTTTTGCGTGCCTAGCACGGTTATCCGTTTTTACGTTTCAAAAATGGGTTTGGTCACGCACGACCCGAAAATAGTGGTTGACTGATAATTTAATTAAAGTTATGAAATTAGAGCTCTGTTTAGACGCCCCGATTGGCCGCGGGACCCGTTTCCGTCTTTGGTGCACCGGAAACTGTTAAATCGTTTAAAATTACCCAAATCATCCGAATTATTTTCAGATGATTTATTTTTACTTGTTTAACTCAGTTATATGAAAATAGTTCATTTTTAGGGTTTTTAAACACCAGTCAGTTCGTCCTCCCGAACTTTGCTGGTTTACGCGTTTTATAATATAAAAGTTCACTTTTATTCCAAATAAATATCCGTTCATCCTCGGATCTTGAGATTTTTCACAAATCACTTTTTGACAGTGGGGAATTTTATAAAAATATTTCCAGAATTAATTTTTATATTTAAAATTTATTTATCTATTTTTAAACACCATTTAAACACTAAATATGTCGTAAATACCAAACGACCTTAGAAAAATCCCAAATTTTTCCTGGATGACCCCTGCTATCCACATAGTCCCCTGTAAATTTTCGAGAACCAAAATCTTATTTTACATGCCATTTTCACTAAAACCGAGCTAGAAAACCCTAGAACTCGTTTAACCGAAACGCCTACTTAGACTTCTCCAACTGACCTAAACTTTTGTGTGTGACTTATACATGTTATAAAAAGCTTATCTGGAATTTTCCAGAATTTTTCATGATATTTAACTATTTTTCACCATTTTTAGCCAAAACCGAGCATTAAATTCACCAAATATTCATCCTTTGTCCAAAAATTACCAAAGTTTCACAGAACTCATATTTTCATGTATTTAACACCTCTGTAAAATTTCATGACCTAACTCTAAACCTTTCACAATCTGTCCAAAAATCCATAACCGAACATAAACCGAATATACCTTTTGTTTTCCGCCACTACAAGCTACAAACTCGTCTTTCCGCCTTATCTACCACTAAATACAGAACCTACAACCAACATACCACAATACCAAGCAAGTTACACTCACGATCAAGCCTCTTACACTATAGTTTCGATTATTGTTTCAAAACTAAAGTTTAAACCGTAAAATTTCGTTTTTGGTTCGTTTAACTTCTTTCTTGGACCAAGATCCCTTGTATAACCCGTATACATCACTTGATCATGCAAGAATCGGTTTTCATCTTTGAAACCTCATTTTCTTGCAAATAAACTCAAGAAACGAAGATGGAAACGTAAATAACTCGACTTTTTACCTTGGTTTTCTAGCTAAAATCTCGGTTTTTGAGTGGAAATGTGGAGAGAATTGAAGAATCAAGCTATGGTTGTTATAAAAAAAAATGAGGCAATGGGGTGGAATCCCCTTGGTCCGATCGGGATTAAAGGGGAGGTGGGGTGGGACCCACCTCTCCATTCTTGGCCACTCATTTGGATTTTCGCAATCCGGATAATGTTTTGGATAATCTGGTTCATTTCGTTTTTCGGTTAAATGTCCAATTCGGCTTAAAAAGAAGTTAAAACGGTCGTTTTCGGCTTAAAAATGAAATTTATATAAAACCGATTTAAAAACTTTATAAACTTAAACCATGACATTTATTAGCTTGAAACATCATATTATTAATAATTGCGCATCTTTTTCGGCTTGATCGATCGTCTCGTGCTCGGTTTGGTATTGAAGGTTTCGTTTAATGTACCGACGTACCATTAAATCGAAATTCTTTTTCTGTGCTTCAATTCACTTATCCCGAAGCTTTAATACTTCGTAAACATCACTAAATGTCATAGATATCGTCTATAATTGAACCCTCGATTCGTTCGGGTTTCAATAACTATCGATCGATTAATCGCATGTTCAATACGATGAATTATATATTCACGTACAATCAATACAGTGAACCATGTATTCTCGTATAATTACTATGGTAATTCATGTACCCGACATTAAACATAACGTAACTACTGTCTACCGGTTAGGGTATACCTGGTTTAGTCGGAATCGTTTCATTCTCCCCCCGTTAAGAAATTTCGTCCTCGAAATTTTACACGCCCACTATCCCCTTCCGAGAGAAAGGTGGGGATTTTTTCTTCAGAATTCACCCTCGCGTTACCAGGTATAATCTGGTCCTCGCTGTGAATTCCACTTAATTTTAATCAATAAAGCTTGGTGTGTCCAAACTGTTTAGTTTTCCCGTCAACTAACTCTACGGAATTATTTATGATAACAAGCATGTCTTCTATGAGTACCCCCATTACTGGTACTTTCGTTGCCTCGTCGCTTAGGTACTTTTCAATCCGTATACATGGCAAAACATCATGTATAGTACTTAGCCCCTGGAGTACTTTAATCGATAAACTAAATGACCAATCATGGAGATAGTCTCACGAGGTCCAATATATTAAGGAGCTATTTTCGGTTTTGCCAAACCTCATATCACCTCTCTAAGGTGATGCCTTAAAAATGCCTTGTCACCTCTTTCCGGTGACAATGGTTTCCTTTGAATGTTGGCATAAATCCTTTGCCAATCTCGCGCTGCTTTCAACTTATCTTAAATATTATAAATCCGATTGGTTGTTTCTCGAATCAATTCAAATCTTATGGCTTGCTTGACGCTCATTTTCAATTCAACAAATTGGTGATAATTACTTCACCCATAGAAAGCTTCAAGCTCTCGATGCTTCCTTCCCCGCCTTCCAATAATGGAAGTACGATGACTATTTCGATCTGAGATAATTGAAAATGGTACTCCACGACGAGATACCATTTCACCATCATGAATTTGGGCGAGAATTCATTGTGGCAATCGTCATGGATTGGAATGAAATGCGAGGATTGGTTAATCGATCCGCGATTACCCAATTTACCTCCTGCCTTTGATATATCTTGGGAATTTGCGTCCCGAAATCCATTGTAATTTATTCCCACTATCATTGGCGAATTTTC
>NW_027502023.1:0-28533 GCF_021521415.1 Bidens hawaiensis | reverse complement strand
CAACTTATAATAATCAATTAAATATTAACCAACAAAAATATCTATGCTCAAAGTTTTGTTCAAATTCTTTACAATGAGCCAAACTATTTTCGGCCCAAAACTTTCAAGCCCAAATGGTAAAGCTGAAACCAAACCAGAAAGTCTGAAACAAACGTTTTCACAAAAACCAAATCTTTGGTTTTTGGTTCGGTTTGACCCCAAAACTGGCCCATGCAGACATGAGACAACACACCCCTGCTTTCAATTAGAGCAAGCATGCATGGCAGCTCTTAGGAGGTGAACAATTCAACCCATTTAACTAAATGTGGGTCGTTTTGGGTCAGATGGGTACACTATGAAATCTTAGCTAAAAAGGAACGTGTCATAAGTGAGCCAGAGTGTTTTTAAATGCTTAACACTGCGTTTCTTGGGTTAAAAATATAAGTAATAACAAACACTGTTGACACATTGGCCCAGTCCGACCCGACCAGTTTAGAGCCAAACCCAATTTGACCCCCAGCACGCCTCGCATACGTGTAATGAGAATTACCTTATGTCCTTGTCTGTTGGTGAGCTTGTTAGTCTCGGTGTTGTGGTGTCTTTTGTCATGGAAAGCTCGTTTGTAGATTTCACCTTCTTCCATGATCTGGTTTCTTAATTGTTTCTCCTTGTTTTCCTTGTCCTCTAAGCGAATTGCATTCAGTCTGCACAAGAAAGATAAATCGCATTCTAAAAGTACTCCTACAGTTGAAAGCAAACCTAAACTTTTGCTATACACAACAGAGACAAGGCATCATCAAGTACCCTAACCCGGCCAAATATAAGATAGCATCAGCAACATCTAAAGGATTTTTTAATCTGGTCGTAAGAGATATCAAGATCTAAATAAAATAAATAATTTATGATCAGTTGAAATGAATAGCATCACATATAGATCTTGATTTGGATTCAACCCCTTGAGTTTCTTTAAAGTGCCATCCCTAATTCTTTTTTATTCTCTAATAATCCGTTGAATAAATAAACCAAAAGTAAACACTCAGTGTTTGAACCAAAAACATACAAATAAATCATGAATGATCCAGAGATCCGTCACAAATCCAAGCTCATAATTGATAACTAGTTTTCAATGGATGAAGAAACAAAAGAGAATTATGAGAGATCCAGTAAATAATAATAATAATAAGTTACCGGCGCCATTCACGAAGAGCGAAGCCTTGTTCGTGTTGTTTCATTTCAGATGGAGGTGGAAGCAGTGGTCCGTCGGAAGTGAATATTCCGTCAGCATCTTCTCCGATATTATAAGCATGAGTGCCGTTGGAGTAAGTGTTGGGATCCGAATCACCGAATCCGAATGGATCTGATCCGGGCTGTTCTCCGTTGAAGTAACCGGAGTCCAGGTGGCTGCCGGAAAATGATGACATTATTTCTCTCCACTCACTGACTCTGACTCTTCTTTCGGTTTGGAAAGGAATACGAGGGACTACAACTTATTACAACCGAATAAATATATTGGGATTATTATCATCATCATCAATCATCAATCATACGCAGTAAAATCCCATCGACAGCAAAGCTATAAGTATACTGAGATTATTATATGATATCAAAATATGTTCTTTCTTTTCAACGTGGTGTGCCGGTAGGAAAACATTAGTTTTTCAATAAAAACTCAAGTTCAATCTCCATTTACAATTATATGAAGAGATTTTAAATGTGTTTGGGTTTTACCACTAGTGTGGGTTTTCTCTGAAATTATAGATAACTTGAAGACGCTTAAGAGCTCCATACGGCTGGGTTAGGCCAATTGCCAGTGACCTTTGTCATTGGGTCACCTCATACGAAGTATCTAGACATTCTGTTGGTCATTAAAAAAAAACAAGTTGATATTAGTGTTTACTAGGGATTGCCTCGGCGTGTTCTATTTTATTATCTAAACATTCCTATTTATAAAATAATAAATTAAAATTAAAAAAAAACCCATAACCTGCAAGCTTGAACTCGTGTTGAATTGTAATAGAACATCATTACCTTTTACCACAACATAACTTTAGATTTTTGATTGTTGAGTTTCAAATCTATACATAGAGAAAATTACTGTTTTCTTGAAAAAAGAACTTAAAACGGGTTGAACAAGGTTCAAACCCTGATTTACCGGCTCAAAGACAAAACATGGTTACTACCACACCACCTTACCTCTTTGTAATTTTTTTAATCTTCAAGGCTATATATACAAAAATGGAATTCGGAATACTAGATATATAAAAGAAACTCAGTTGATGCCACATGGAAACCACTGATTGGACCTCAAAGTACTGTAGCAATTAGGTTTTCTATTACAAAAAAAAAGAAAAAAATTCAATGGCGGCCACATGGCAACCACTTATTAGACCTCAAAATATTATAGGAATTTTGTTATGAGATTGACTGAGTATTACGGTAAACAAAAATGTAGATTTAGAAGTAGGAGAAGCAGGAGTAAATGAGTCTATATAAAAAAGCATTAGTGTGTGTATTGTTGATTCAAGGTTGGCATATGACAATGTTATCATTGATATATGATTATATGATTCTGTAAGTGTGACATCAAGTTCGCGTACAAATGCCCTTAAAAGCTGTATCATAGGCAAGACTAAATGTGCAATTTTTACGTGAAATATATGTATCAAATAATGAATATAATTATCTTATATTGTTAAACAATTTATGTGAAAATATAAATGTAAAACATATATGTTTGTTTTAGAGAAATTGAAAATTCTATATAATATAAACTAACGATTAATTAAAATGTAATTCTAGAAGGAATTTACCTTTGCATGTGTAACATATCGGGTTTTCCACTTTATCATTTGTAACCGTACCCGACCCACTTTCGGGTCCAGGTTTTATCATTAATAATATACGCATTTATCGAGTATAATTATTGTTATTTATTTATTAATTATTGGTACACTTTTAACCTCATTTTTCTTCAACTTCAAACTGCAAGGGCCTAGTAGTAACATTATGATATAACCCATCTTCTCTCATGGATGCTTCGTTTACCCATATCTATAGTTAATCGGGTTTCCTTGGACCCGAATCAAAGAATCACCAATTTTGGCTAGTAAATCATTTTTGTAAACAACATAATGATCTGGAATCGTTTATTTTTGTTAAACGCGTTCACCGACAAACTGATTTAGTCAATTACACTAATTTGAATCGTTTTTCCTTTTTTTAACCTAACCAAAACCCTAAATCGCGGATGAACATGATAGCAGTGATATTATTCCAATTAATTGAAAGGATACCTTCCTTGTTCGATCGCCGACAAAACCCACCTATTTATTTGAATTCATTCGACCATTTCATTACTCGTTCAGTTCATTCTCTTGGCCGGCCCTGCATCACCTTCGTTCTTCCCCTTCTGTTCTTCGTATAAGGTAATTAAATACATGGTTTGGGTCGCGATTACATGAGGAGTAAAAGCCCCAAACCTGTTTCGTCAATCTATAAACGTATTGGGTTAATTGCAGATTCTAGGGTTCTTGGTTAAAGGGGGCAAAATCGGATCTTGTTTATAAATTAAACGAACTGAGTTTTAATCAATCTGAACTCGCAGATCAATTGGTTGGTCTGTGTGTGTATCAAACTCGGGTCACGGGTTCAAACACCCCTGCACCCGTTTTCCTCTTTTTTTTTAAAGGGATTTATTATTTTCAAGTAACTAATAATATTATTAATAATAATGTTTAAACAAGTTTGATTCACTAAAAAACCGACTTCTTGATAATTGTTTTCGCTCATATACATATATTTTTCTAAGACTCGTTTTCATATGTATATAAATATACTTAAAAACTAACGTTTAATAAATACGTATATATATATCAAGTAATTTTAGCTAAAACTAAAAATAACATTTTATTAAGTATATATTTTCATAAATCAAAAATGAAATATTAATATTAAACTCTTATAAATAAAATATTAAAATAATATTTCTTTGTTATTAATTACCTAGTTAGATTTTGTACTTAACGAATCCGTTTACTCTCGTTTCCTCATAGGCTCTAACTTTCGCGTGTAATTCCTTCTCTCATTCTCATCATCTTAGTCATCTTCGTTCATTTTTGAGGTGAGTACCACATTCCCCCTTTTTACTCGTTTTCATACTGTTTTGGGAACATATGCGTAACTTATTATATTTTCACAATTATCTATACACAAAATTGCAACTGTTTGTCTTATGTGTTAAATAATCTCATGCCATACTTGCTATATGTTTATGTGCTCAATGTGAATCGCATTCAGAGAGATACAGCATAATCTCAGAAAATAGTATGATCATGCGCTAGTCGATTTAGCTTTGTGCTTTTCGACATCTCATTTTATTTGCTCATTGGTTGATTTGTTAATCTCACTTGACTCGTTGCAGCTACGTATTTTATTATATATGTAAACTGAACTGGTGTGTTTCTCACTCAACCTCGTGTTGACAAACTGTATTATTTTCACGCATATGCAGATTACCGTTTGATGTGAAGTGTGGACTTAGAATAATTGTTTAAGGACTTAATGCTAGAAGAGTTTATTTGAGACTTTAAATTTTCATTTGAATTATTTGATGTTTTGTTTTACTTTGAATTTATTTTTGTAACGAATTATGGTTTTATTTGAATTAAATAAATAGATATTTGAATTTTAATAATTGCATGATAGTAACCTTACGAGCTGTGACAATCAGTCCACGCCCCGGCATTTCCGCCGTAGGTTGGGGTGTGACAGATTGGTATCAGAGCCATGTTTAAAATAGGTCGTTAGAGATTGCCTTAGACACATGTTTAGGAGCCCTATACGTGCTTATCTGCTTACCTTACGTGTTCTGTTTGATTGTTACTGCTTTCCCGTAGTTGATAAGTCTTCTTATTATATTATTGTCATGCACACACGCACTGCTCCGAGGCTATGCCTCAAAACTTTAAAATTTTATTTAAATTTAAAATCAATATTAGATTGCTTTTTAATTGCGGGAAATTCCTTAAGAATTCCCACATGTTGTTTTCACTCGTTCTCCTTAGGGCTAGGTTATATGGCATGTCCCTATCATAAGAAAAGGGGAGAGAAACTGTGAGTTGGGCATTGGCAAAACGGTTCCAAGAACCAAAGGTAAGACGCTAATCCTTACCTGGGTGATAACCTGACCACAGTACTCAACCCTATGGACCCGAGCGAGACCCATGAATGCCATATGATCGACACCCTAAGCTGTCAACCGTAACCACACTAGTGGCTGCACTCCCATATACATTTTTAAACCGAATTCACGGTGATTTCGTGGCTTAAATTCGGTAACCTTCCGATTGTGGTTTTTACGTTATTTCAAGTGGTTAGTCGGGAATCCCGACTATCCATCTGTTAACTTGTTTCGTATTTTGTCATATACTCCGACTACCCATATTTTATTTCGGTAGTTCGTTATTTAGTTTGGTCGGTCAAAGACGCTCATCGGGCCGAAAAACTATATTGCATCGATAATTCGTTAATTAGTTGGGACAACCAAATTGCCAAGTAACACTCATGGGCTGTCCAACTCACATGTGTTTTCATTAATTATTGTTGGGCCATTCAAATTGCCATGGAAAGCTCATGGGAGGCCAACGTCCCGAGATGCATTTCGTTATATTTTTGTGAAACTAACCTAACAGAAACTTAATGTTTTCAACTAACTTTGTTTTTCCCCATAAATATTTACACATATGATCCCCCAACTCATAAATCTTTACTCTTATTTTCCGCAGAATGTCGTCACTCAGAAATCACCGTCGCCATCAACGTTCATCTGGCTCGCGCGACCGCCGCCTGGCTGCTAGAATCACGAAAGAGTTTGTTGCTGCTATGCCTGAAATTGTCGCCCAAATCCAAAGCCTCAATTCTAATGGTTCAGCCACTTCTGCCTCACCTAACAACTATGATTTCCGTAACTTCTTAGCCACCTAACCTCCGTCCTTCCGTGGGGAGGAAAATGCTACCACCTTGCTCCAATGGTTTGAAGAAATGGAGAACAAATTTATCCACTGTGAATGTCCGGATGTCAAACGGACAAAATTTGCTTCAAGCTGCTTTATGGAACGAGCTATTGTATGGTGGAATGCCGTGAGAAACGACCAGGGGTCGGATTTGGCCGTGACTATGCCTTGGGAGGAACTAAAGGAGGCGATGAAAAAGGAATTTTGCCCAGAACATGAACTGCAGAAGTTGGAAGCGGAGTTTTGGGATCTTATGCAATTCGGTGGCGATAACTCCACTTATTCTAGCCGATTTCGCGAATTAAGCCGTATTGTGCGTCATCGGGCAACTCCCGAGACCCGCGGAATTCAGAAATACATTTGCGGTCTCCCACTCGCTTTCTGTGATGCCGTAATGAGTCGTAACCCATCAACCATCGGTGAGGCGATGGACCTAGCTGCCTCCCGCACTGATAGTCACGTACGGGATGGAGCCTTGTCCCACAAGGATTCCAAGCCCACAACCGACAAGACAAAAACCTACTCCTCTACCGATGCCAAAGCTGAGGCCAAACCATCCAACAACAACCGCTTCAACAAGAACCACCAAAAACGTAACCCCAACTACCAAAACTACTCCGTCAACCAATCCAACAACCAAGCCCCAAATGACCCTAATGCCCCAAACAAGAAAGCTTACTTTGGCCCACATCCCCTTTGTGCCAGGTGTAACCACCATCACCCGGTTCAATCCCGTTGCCGGTTATGCACTCGATGCAACCGTTATGGCCACCTTGCCGATACTTGTCGTGCACCGCCTGGTTCTCAAGTTGTCCAAACCCGGTCTGCACCCCTACTGCTAGACCTGCTGCTAACCATGCACAGCCCGGTGTTCCCAATACCCGAGCTTGCTGCCACTGCGGAGACCCTAATCATTTCCGTAATGCCTGCCCATTACTCACCCATGCTAACCAAGCCCATGTCATGCCTGTACCTCCTTATGTTACCCATCCACCACAAGCCCAAGTATACCATGCACCATACTACACTGCTCAAGCCTACCAAGTGCAAACCTACCAACCTCAAGCCTATGCACCTCAAACCCATGCACCTCCTGTGCCTCAGCTCATGGCTCCTCCATCGGCATCAACACAAGCTCCCGCTATTCAAGCTCCTCCTTTGAACCAAGTTGCTCAAACCCCTCAAGGGTCCAATGGTCGTGCGTTTATGATGAATGTGAATCAAGCTCAGAGTTCTAGCGATGTGGTGAATGGTACGTTTCTCATTGATAATCATCATGCTTCGGTTTTGTTTGATACGGTGCCGATAAGAGTTTCATATCTTTGGATTTTGCGTATATTATTGATAAGCCTCGGGATAAGTTGTCTAGACCTTTTACCGTAGAAGTAGCCGACGGGAATTCTATTATGATTGACTCGGTAGTCGTGGATTGCGTCATAGTCCTTAACAAAGTCGAGTTTCTAATTGACCTCATTCCGATGCAAATGGGTAGTTTTGATGTAAGCGTAGGGATGGATTGGTTAACTCTTGATCGTGCGGAAGTTGTTTGTTTCGAAAAGTTCATTCGCATACCTCTAAAAAACGGTCGTATTCTTAAGGTTTTCGGTGATACTCCAACATCCAAGATTAATCTCATGTCGTGCTTTCAAGCTCAACGTTATTTGCGCAAGAAATGTGTCGCATTCCTAGCACTCGTGGTAGAGAAAGAGCGAAAAGAGAAGAAATTATCCGATATCCCGGTTGTTCACGATTTTCCCGACGTTTTTCCCGATGATGTCACTGGTCTTCCTCCGGTTCGTCAAGTCGAATTCTGAATTGATCTCATACCCGGAGCTAACCCCGTAGCTAAAGCCCCTTACCGTGTTGCACCCTCCGAGATGCAAGAACTCTCGAGCCAACTCCAAGAACTTTCGGACAAGGGTTTCATTCGCCCGAGTTCTTCTCTGTGGGGCGCACCTGTGCTATTTGTCAAGAAGAAAGATGGTTCATTCCGCATGTGCATTGACTACCGTGAACTCAACAAGCTTACCGTCAAGAATCGTTATCCGCTCCCTCGAATCGATGATCTTTTCGATCAACTTCAAGGAGCCGCATGCTTCTCTAAGATCGATCTCCGTTCGGGTTATCATCAACTCCGAGTTAGTGATGATGACATTCCCAAGACCGCCGTTCGTACTCGTTATGGCCATTATGAGTTCTGTGTTATGCCTTTTGGGTTGAAAAACGCACCCGTGGTGTTTATGGACTTCATGAACCGTGTTTGTAAACCTTATCTGGACAAGTTCGTTATTGTTTTCATCGATGATATCTTAATCTATTCGAAATCCGAGAGCGACCATAAGAATCATCTCCATACCATTCTTGATCTACTTCGAAAGGAGCAACTGTATGCCAAGTTTTCTAAGTGCGAGTTTTGGTTCAAAGAAGTTCAGTTTTTGGGCCACATTGTTAACGAAAAGGGTATTCATGTTGATCCTGCAAAGATCTAAGCTGTTAAGAATTGGAGGCCGCCTACGACTCCCACCGAAGTGCGTTCTTTTCTCGGTTTGGTGGGTTATAACCGTCGTCTCATTCATAACTTTTACAAGATCGCATTGCCCCTCACCGCTTTAACACACAAAGGTGAAACCTTTTAGTGGGGGTCAAAGCAAGAAGAAGCCTTTGAAATTCTTAAGGACATGCTCTGCAATGCTCATATTCTTGCTCTTCCGGAAGGAAACGAAGATTTTATCATTTTCTGCGACGCTTCTAACCAAGGTCTTGGTTGCGTTCTTATGCAACGAGGCAAGGTTATCACTTACGCTTCGAGACAACTCAAGGTTCACGAGAAAAATTATACGACGCATGATCTCGAACTTGGTGCTGTCGTATTTGCCTTGAAGATTTGGAGACATTACCTCTATGGTACGAAGTGTGTGGTGTTTACCGATCACAAGAGTCTCCAACACATTTTTGACCAAAAAGAACTCAATATGAGAAAACGTCGATGTGCCGAGTTGCTTAGCGACTATGAATGTGAAATTCGCTATCATCCTGGAAAAGCGAATGTCGTGGCCGACGCTCTCAGTCGTAAGAAGCCATTCAAATCAATACTTCTTACTTGTGTTCTTGTTCAAAATGATCTCGAAAAGCGTGTTCTCGATGCTCAACACTAATCTGTCACCGAAGGCAATATGTATGACGAGATGTCGTGTGGTGCCGAAACCCAACTTGAAACTAAAACCAATGGTCTGCTTTACTTTCTGAACCGCTTATGGATCCGTAATCATGATGATCTTCGCACATTTATTATGGAGGAAGCTCACAAGTCACGATATTCCATACATCCCGGTGCGGATAAGATGTACGCTGACCTTCGTTATGTCTATTGGTGGCCTAGTATGAAGAAAGATATCGCTTTGTATGTTTCTAAATGCCTCACCTGTTCCAAAGTGAACGCCGAGCATCATCGACCTTTTGGTCTACTCGAGCAACCTCCCGTCCCCGAGTGGAAATGGGAAGGTATTGCTATGGATTTTATCGCTAAGCTTCCTTCTACCCGCAAACAACATGATAGTATTTGGGTAATTGTTGATCGTCTGACCAAGTCTGCTCATTTCATCCCCATCAAAGAGACTTATTCTGTTGATCAGTTGGCACGTATCTACGTTGAGAAAATTGTTTGTCATCATGGAACTCCGTTATCCATTATCTCCGATCGTGGTGGTCGTTTTACTTCTCGTTTTTGGAAGTCGCTTCAATCCGCTTTGGGTACTCGATTGGATCTTAGTACTGCTTATCACCCGCAATCTGACGGTCAATCCGAGCGAACGATTCAAACCTTAGAGGAAAAACTAGCTCCACGTTTCGTTGGTCCTTTTGAGATTATTGATAGAGTTGGTGTTTCATGTTTCTAACCTCAAGAAGTGTCTTGCTGAAGGTAATCTCCACATCCCTCTCGATGAAGTTAGTATCGATGAGACTATGCATTTCGTTGAGCAACCTGTTGAGATTATGGATCATATGGATAAAGTTACTAAGCGAAGCCGCATTCCTTTGGTTAAAGTTCGCTGGAATTCTAAGCAAGGCGCCGAGTTTAAGTGGGAGCGTGTGACAATCGTCAATTTCAGGTTAACTCCGTTAACTCAACTCCGTCAATTTAAACTTAAAGATCACTGAATCTATAACGCACACCTCATTACATTTAAACTAGGGTTTAAATGACGCTTAACACTTACTACATGTGTAGTCTTTCGGGAATTGCACCGAAACGCAAACGAGTTGACGCAAACAATTGGTGAATAAACGAAAAACGTCAAAACAATAATTATGTGATAATTATGTGTTAGACTTATGTGTTATGTGATAACATTGTTATAAACGTTAACTCAATGTGCTAGAACTAGTTATTTAAGCTAGAAAAGTACAAACTAGAAGTTGAGGGACTAAAGTGTAACATGTTATTATTATTAATAAATATAAACCCTAACCTCTCCTCCCTCTCCCTCTTCCCAAAACCGACGGCCAGCCCCCCTTCCCCCTCCTCACGATCGGCTCACACACACACACATATCTTTTGGTTTTTGATCTTGTTTTTCACAATTGAAGCCTCCTACACCCGATTCTAGTCATCTTCTACCTTCCTCTTGCTTATTTTTGTGCTTTTGAAGGTATAATTATAAACCCTAAAATCTGGAAATTTCATATATTGTGTTCATATGATCTTTGTTTGATTTGATGATGTATTGATGATGATTTGATAACTAGAATTGATATTATTACATGTTAATTGTTGTGTCTTTGATTTTGAGATCAAATAAAACCCTAACCATGTATGTATGGTGTAATTGATATGCATGGATGATGGTTATGGTGTCTAGAATGTTATATGAACGGATTATGGTCCATAGATAGTTAATATATTGAGTTTGGATGTAAACAGTTTCTGGACAGATTGTGTTGCTGATGTTCAATTGACTGTAACGGGGTGTAAATGTGAAAATTGGTTGAGATTATTGATACTACAGTAAACTAGGATGAGTCTAGTTTCTAAAGAATGTAAATTTGCAATTTTTGGACGTGTAAAAGTTAACCTTTATGATTTTACAAAAACGTTGTGCAAAGCTGAGTTGTTAGACCTGCTGTTAGGTTGTTTTGTAAATGTTATATCTCATGAACTACGAGACCAATTGGGTTGGTTCCACTTCTGGAAGTTGACTTGTTGAGTTAGGAACCTAACCCAAGTGGTCTTGCATTTGTTGGATTTTTCATTTAACGGGAATTGCAAATAACTTTCTGTTGCGCATAAATTTGACTGTTATGAGTTTGCTGTGGTAAATTGATCATTATGAGAAATATATATGGAATAAAAATACAAAAAAATATGTTCTGGAAACCTAACACATATATGCTTTTGTGATGATTTTTGGTAAATTAATTGAGATGCTATGATCGGTGGAATAGTACAATCTTTCAAGTAGAATTTCTGTTTCGGTGAAACTAGCTGCTGAATTTTGTGAAAATGCATGAAACATGATAATTGCTAGTTAATTGTTATGTTTTGACCAAATTGCCCCTGTGGGGAATACTTGCTATATAATTGTTATGTTTTGACCAAATTGCCCCTGTGGGGAATACTTGCTATATAATTGTTATGTTTTGATTAAATTGCCCCTGTGGGGAATACTTGCTAAATAGTTGTCGTGTTTTGACCAAATTGCCCTTGCGGGGAATAATTGCTAGTTAATTGTTATGTGTGACCAAATTGCCCTTACGGGGAGTAATTGCTAGTGATGTACATTATTAATACATGACACGTAAATAATTGCTCACACATGTAATGTATCACGAATGTACTTGTTAAAGTCACACGCTATTCACAAACGAAACACGAAACACATTGTGTGCATAGGTATTATGTGCCGAGTCTAGAGACTCGATAATAGTTCCGACACTTAGAAAAATCTCTTTGTTGTTTTAGAACGCTAGAGATAGTTTTTCTGTGACGCGCATCCTTTGGTGATTTATTTTGGGAATTCTTCGCAAACAGTGAGTTCATTTACCCCTCTAAACTATTTTCAAACGCTTTTTACTTGGGGAGATAACATACTCCGAAAACGCATTTAAGATTTTGTTAATATAAATTATATATCACTTGTAAAGACTAAGTGGCAAACGCAATAATTAAAGTCCTTCATTCACATCGAACCGTTTAATATTGGATAATAGCGAGTCATTGTTGAGTAGTACTACTGGGTTTGACAAACCCCACCCAACGCTAAACTCGACTGGAGGTTGAGTGGGTGTAATCTTAGCTAAACACATACCATGGTCGGGATAGACCTGGTGGCAAGGCAAATGATAAACAATCAGCTTCGGTGTCGAACACTTAGTAATACTTGTTTTATAGGCTAGCTATCTATAGATATATAATTGACATAACACTATCTGGTAACGCAAAACGCTGACGCTAAACGCAAAACGCTGAACGCTAAACGCAAAACGCTGAACGCAAACGTAACGCTTTATTGATATAAGCTTGTGAACTCACCAACCCCGTGTTGATACTTTTAGTATGTTATTCTCAGGTAGCCGAGGCGGGCGCGCGGTATAGGATCATGCATTGCTTGAAAACGCTTTTGTTATGCAAACTATTAAAACTGTTATCATTGGGTTTAAGTCGTCCTGGGTGACGCAACATTTTGTTTTATGGTTTTTACGCTTCCGCATTTAAATACTCGTAAACGTTTTCATGGTTTTGAAACTTTGTTTTATGGTTTGATTATAACTAATGAATCCGATCCTGTTAGTTCACACCCTCTGACGGTAAAACTCCGTTAGTGGATTTTGAGGGTGTGACAGGGCGTGAGGACCAGATGAAACTCAAGTATCCTCATCTTTTCGTTGTTGATTCTCTAATTTCGGGACGAAATTCCCAAAAGTAGGGGATACTGTAACATTTTGGGTTTTCCACTTTATCATTTGTAACCGTTACCCGACCCACTTTCGGGTCCTGGTTTTATCATTAATAATATACGCATTTATCGAGTATAATTATTGTTATTTATCTATTAATTATTGTTACACTTTTAACCTCATCTATCTTCAACTTCAAACTGCAAGGGCCTAGTAGTAACATTATGATATAACCCATCTTCTCTCATGGATGCTTCGTTTACCCATATCTATAGTTAATCGGGTTTTCATGGACCCGAATCAAAGAATCACCAATTTTGGCTAGTAAATCATTTTTGTAAACAACATAATGATCTGGAATCGTTTATTTTTGTTAAACGCGTTCACCTACAAACTGATTTAGTCAATTACACTAATTTGAATCGTTTTTCCATTTTTTAACCTAACCAAAACCCTAAATCGCGGATGAACATGATAGCAGTGATATTATTCCAATTAATTGAAAGGATACCTTCCTTGTTCGATCGCCGACAAAACCCACCTATTTATTTGAATTCATTCGACCATTTCATTACTCGTTCAGTTCATTCTCTTGGCCGGCCCTACATCACCTTCGTTCTTCCCCTTCTGTTCTTGGTATAAGATAATTAAATACATGGTTTGGGTCGCGATTACATGAGGAGTAAAAGCCCCAAACCTGTTTCGTCAATCTATAAACGTATTGGGTTAATTGCAGATTCTAGGGTTCTTGGTTAAAGGGGGCAAAATCGGATCTTGTTTATAAATTAAACGAACTGAGTTTTAATCAATCTGAACTCGCAGATCAATTGGTTGGTCTGTGTGTGTATCAAACTCAGGTCGCGGGTTCAAACCCCCTGCACCCGTTTTCCTCTTTTTTTTTAAAAGGGATTTATTATTTTCAAGTAACTAATAATATTATTAATAATAATGTTTAAACAAGTTTGATTCACTAAAAAACCGACTTCTTGATAATTGTTTTCGCTCATATACATATATTTTTCTAAGACTCGTTTTCATATGTATATAAATATACTTAAAAACTAACGTTTAATAAATACGTATATATATATCAAGTAATTTTAGCTAAAACTAAAAATAAAATTTTATTAAGTATATATTTTTCATAAATCAAAAATGAAATATTAATATTAAACAATTATAAATAAAATATTAAAATAATATTTCTTTGTTATTAATTACCTAGTTAGATTTTGTACTTAACGAATCAGTTTACTCTCGTTTCCTTATAGGCTCTAACTTTCGCGTGTAATTCCTTCTCTCATTCTCATCATCTTAGTCATCTTCGTTCATTTTTGAGGTGAGTACCACATTCCCCCTTTTTACTCGTTTTCATACTGTTTTGGGGACATATGCGTAACTTATTATATTTTCACAATTATCTATACACAAAACTGCAACTGTTTGTCTTATGTGTTAACTAATCTCATGCCATACTTGCTATATGTTTATGTGCTCAATGTGAATCGCATTCGGAGAGGTCCATCATAATCTCAGAAAATAGTATGATCATACGCTAGTCGATTTAGCTTTGTGCTTTACAACATCTCATTTTATTTGCTCATTGGTTGATTTGTTAATCTCATTTGACTCGTTGCAGCTACGTATTTTATTATATATGTAAACTGAACTGGTGTGTTTCTCA
This sequence comes from Bidens hawaiensis, assembly GCF_021521415.1. Classification (NCBI taxonomy): domain Eukaryota; kingdom Viridiplantae; phylum Streptophyta; class Magnoliopsida; order Asterales; family Asteraceae; genus Bidens; species Bidens hawaiensis. Next base: position 13,965 of record NW_027502023.1, on the reverse strand, counting down.
CTCAACCTCGTGTTGACAAACTATATTATTTTCACGCATATGCAGGTTACCATTTGATGTGAAGTGTGGACTTAGAAGAATTGTTTAAGGACTTAATGCTAGAAGAGTTTATTTGAGACTTTAAATTTTCATTTGAATTATTTGATGTTTTGTTTTACTTTGAATTTCTTTTTGTAACGAATTATGGTGTTATTTGAATTAAATAAATAGATATTTGAATTTTAATAATTGCGTGATAGTAACCGTACGAGTTGTGACAATCAGTCCACGCCCCGACATTTCCGCCGTAGGTTGGGGTGTAACAACATGTGAGATGAGAGAGGCGATGGCATCCACCTCATTTGTGTTGGCTTCTTTCAAAGAAATGATTCCTTTCTTTTGCGTTTTGGCTAATGAGGTCAACAAAAAGTGAGTTTCGTATTCAACTTTTGCACTTCCATTGTGTTCTTCTTTCTTTCATATATATATATATATATATATAAGACTTGGTTTTTAAAACGAGAGAGATGAAAAGGAGAGGTGAAATTGAACAAAAACCTTGCAAACTTCTCCTAACATAATTCATTTTTCATTAAGTTTGCTCAAGTTGTATTTTTCTACTTTCAATTGCTAACATTTGTCGTAGATTGTTTATTTGGATCAAATAGAACTTCATCTTGGCTTCTGATATTGGCCAGCACCTCTTTGAACTAAGGACTGATTGGTGTGTATATATATATATATATATATATATATATATATATATTTGAACGGCGAAGTTTTATAAAGCATCGACCAGCCAGAAGCTAGACTGGAAAGAAAAGAAAAAAAACTACATGAAAAGCATGAGATTTTTCATATACTTTGTCCAAGAAACTTTACACCTATTGTTTCTATTTGAAAACCAATAGAAAGAAAAATACATAACATCATCAAACAACCACGAGTGTTTTAGTCGACTCTTCAAGAAGACCAAATCATTCTGAAACTTCCAAATAGCCCACCAAGTCACATATATAATCGAACCTACAGCTTCTTTCTTAGCCAAATTTAGCGAATAGTTGTCTATCCAATCCAACAAATTCGAAGAAAATCTTAAAATTGGCAAATTCACATCGAGCCACTTTTCAACCAAAATCCAAATGTTCTTTACCGCGTTACAATCCCCAAACACATGAAGGACATATTCTATTCCGTCATTACACAAGGGGCATAATATAAACGGAACCTCAATACCTTTAGCCACTAAATTAGACCGAGTTGGGATACGATTACCCAAAACTCGACACCCACAAATATTAATCTTCCTCGATAGATAAGAGAACCAAATAGTTTTTCTCTGACAGTTTGGGAGCGTGTAATTATCTATATATTCTCGGACCCCCCTTGACCACAAAATCATTCATCCCTTGCATCGTCCAAACCTATCAATCATTATCATTAGAGAAAGAAAGAGAATTAATTAGATTTTGCATATCTAAAAATTGTGCCATTTTGTTAGACTAAGTAATTTATGTTTATAATTCTAGAGGGCCCAGATTGTAATATTTAGCTCTTTATAATGAGCTCCTATGTATTCTCTTTCAATCAATACAAAGTTATTGCAACCTATCGGTTCATCTTGGTATCTTGTGACATTCGTCAATTTCGGGTCCGAATAGTATTCTTCTTGTAAACTTTTATTATGTAAACCGACCCGTTTTGTAAACCGACACTTTGGAAATAATCATAATGATGAATTTTATGTTACGATATTGTTTTACACTTGTTGGGTCTTAAAAACATTCAATTTGGTCTTTAAAACGCTTAAAAATCACTTAAAACGAACTACGGGGACCAAAATGCCATTTTTGAAAAAATCAGGAAATAACCCCTTCGCGGGGCGCGGAGGGGGGCCCCTATTCTGGTCGCGGGGTGCGAAGGCAGGTCTGCAGCTGCACGTTTTTTGGTTATTTTTATGCATACATGTGACCAAAACACCCCATTTTCATGCAAGACCCTTTATGCTTGACCATTTCAACTTACCCTATATATACACCACCCTTTCCATTCATTAATCTCTGCTACAACTCCAAATTTCTCTCTCAAATTCAAAGATCTTAAGGTTATTTTCATTGTGTTCTTGAAGGTTTGACTTCTAAAAGTCAAAATGAGTTTTATCTTTAATTCTAACTTGTTCATCTAACATTACTAACTCTTGAATATGGTGGTACAACATATATATAATACACACCCCTTGTTACCTTTGTTAGTTACTTCATCGACTCCGGTTGGTTAAGTTTCGAATGTCATAAGGCAAGGCTTCATGGAGGACTTCAAGTTCTTGATATATATACACACACATAACTTATTTATACATATTATTTATGCCTAACTTCTGCTCATTTTAGTTTGTTAGTCACATTTACAAGTCTTGGGTATGTGGAGACCATCTATGAACTCATTGTGAGATGGAAACCGAACCAAACCGAACTTTTGTTAAAAAGACTTGTTGTTGACTTTTTAGTTGTAGAACTTAAATATTTTCATTTGTACATTATTATACAAGATCTATGATATATGGGTATGTGGAATCCATCTATGAACTTCTTGTGAGATGGAAACCGAACCGATCCGATTTTTACTCGCTTAAGACACACAAGTTTGTTTTTAGTTATCAAGACTTGTATATTTCTTTGAAAATAGTTTACAAACTGATTTTAATCATTTTCTTAAGTACTCTGAAATGTTGGATCCAACTTGGTCTCATAACATAGTTGGACCGACAAAACCGAACACTCGCTTAACGTACGTTGTTAATTCTAAAACAATAGTTCTACATACTTGGTTAAGTGTTATCATGTTTTAATGAGTTATCTCATAATAATTAATATTTTGGAAAGTTGACTTTGGGTTTGACCATTCGTCAAGACCCGAACCGACAACCCGAACATTCGTTAAAGACCCGTTTTAGTATCTTTAGCCCAATGGAACTTGCATTTTAGCATTTTTCCCCACCTTATTACTTAACATTGGTTAAGTAAATATTAAGGTTAAATACTTTAACCCGGTTTTGTGCAAATTTACATTTTTAAAAGGGTTATTATTATAAATTCTTAAATAGTTACATTTTAAACCTTGAACTTTAATTATTTACTTTTTACAACAATTATTTTATTTAAAGATCTTCTAGACAACATTTCTAAATCCAAGACTTTCTTTTATTTAGGCTTCATACGTTAACCTCGTCGTTCTGGCAAATCTCCAAATAATCAAATCTTTCAAGTTTATTACTTTAACATGAGTAACTTCATACCCCGTTTTCTACCTTTTGTTTTGGGGGTGACATTTCATCTTATCTAAACTAAATGTTTCATACTTGGGTCTTAAACCACAAACGTTATTGTATACTTTACTTGAATAATTGCTCGATTTGGTGTTCTATGCTTATTTGCCTATGTGTTTATCGCTTTTGGATGGTGGAACTATAAATCCTAGACCATTTGGCAACCCCTCATGGCAAGGTGTCGTTAACGTAATGAAATTAACGATAACTATAAAATCCTAAACTATTTGGCATCCCCTTATAGTTGGGTGTCGCTAACTTGTTAGCGATAACTATTTTATCCAAGTTTATTGCTATTATTTATGGTTTTGTATACTAGTTTTGTGGCTTTTCATATTATATATCTATTGTTCAAACTTATGAATTGCTCACCAACCTTTGTGTTGACAAACTTTATTTTATGAAATGTTACAGGTTTGCATCTAGGTTGATTCGATGATTGTGGAGGAAACAAAAGTCAAGGCCTTTAAGTTATTAGCAAAAATGAACAATATTTGATTTATTTTGTTATATTTTGTTGAGACTTGTTATGAATATTGTTATGTGTCATTTTTGATGTTGTGAAATGAAATGAGTTGTTAAATATTGTCGCTTTAAATTAGTGTCATGCGCTTATGGGCAATCGTTACACCTCGACATGTTCCGCCGCCTTTGGTCGGGGTGTGACATATCTAGAGCCAAGGGCATCCCAACCATCACCAACCCTCCTTCTCTGGCCAAATTTTTTTTCCTGATCAACCCATGGCAGCCCTACAACCCTTCTCTTCTGCTGAGAAAACGGGCCATAACAGCCACAAATTCCCTTTTACCCTTACCCCTACCAACTATGGGTATTGGAAAGCAATGCTTGAACCCTTTATGATAACAAATCATCTATTTGATTATGTCAATGGGACTATTCCCTGTCCAGACCCAGAAATTCCTATTGAACAGACCAAAGAAGGAGAATCCTCCACCACCGACAACCCTAATTATCTTCGGTGGATCGCTAATGATGCGCATGTTCGAATGTTAATTTTGTCCACCATATCCGAGGTCTCTTTTCAACATGTCCAAGGAACAAATTCTAGGGATCTTTGGCTTTCCTTGGAACGGGCTTATGCAGCCCACACAGCCTCAAGAGAATTTACCTTGAGAACTCAATTACTTCGGATAATGATGAAGGGAGATGAAACACCTATTGCTTATTTATCCCGTGTCATGGAGTACGCCTCTGCCCTGGCAAATATAGGAGAGCCCATGAAAGATAAGGATCTAATTATGCTTACACTTTCTGGTCTGCGTGATGAATACAACGGGCTCAAATCCACTATGTTGGCTCGCCACCCACCGATTACCTTCAACGAACTCCCGGGCCTGCTCTCTGACCATGACTTCATGCTGCACAAAACGTTATCTGATGTTTCTGGTACCCCCTCTCATGTTTTTGCTGCCACCACAGGTACCCCTGTTCATAATAACAATAATACATATTCATTTACACAATTACAACAATTGGCATCCCAACTCGGTTATCAGTTGAATCCGGTCAGCCAACCTATCTCTCCACCACAGGCCCTTTATGCCTCTCGTCCCACACCAAACCGCAAAAACCGTCGGGGTTCTAACCGTGGAACTTACCGTGGCTCTAATAGGGGACATGATAACACTAGATCTGCCCCCTCACGCCAATTTGCATGGGCCTCAACCCAAAACATGGTGTACGGTCATTGTAACCGTTGTGGTATAAGTCACTTACCATCCCAGTGCCCAAACCATTCTCCGGTTAATACTAGGCCTGCTGCTTCTCAGGCCAATTTTGCCTGAGAAGAAACACGGATCTACTCCCTTTGATGGGTCCTAGATCCAATGAGTCCACAGGGTAGGATACGGTTAACTGCTAATACGATATGAACACAATTCCTAAAGTCCAATGACGAGAACCTGCAAAACAGACACCGTGAGCTCGTTACGGGAAGGACAAGAGGGGGGGGGGGGTCTTCCCGTAACCACCCTCTGGCGTGAGAATAAATACAATTCTGATGGAGATAAAGTACTTAAGTAAATTGAGAAAGTACAGTGGGAGTGAATGAATACCTCATGATGATCGAGAGGGTATTTATAGCCGAAGGGTGCGGGAAGTGATTGGGCCAGCTGTCCCTTTAGAAGATGCTCTCATAACCGCCTGGACACGTGTCCTCATATGATAGGTTTAGCCTATACGTTGCATGTGCCTGTATAACAACCTGGACACGCTTCTCTCTAACATTAGTTGATAAGGTAATATTGGCCATGTGCACGGTTATAACGACCTTGACAGGTGTCAGTAGTTGATTAGCCAAGGGATCACGTATTGCTCAAGAAAGCATCTTAATAAATCTTCTAGAAGGTAATTAGTTGTTGACAGCTGTCCCGAAGCATTACCTCGTGGTCATTTACGCGGGAGGGTATTCCCTCTTGCGGATGACTTTTGAGGGTGCTAGGATGCTTCCGCATGTGCCATGGGGGTGTTCCTTCCTCAAATGAATTATGCAGATGGCTCATATGTCCCGCATGTGTTACTTAAGGGTATTTGAGTCTTTTTAGTACCCTACCTCTATAGTCTGTTTATGCTACACTCTTTTTCTGTTTTTCTTCTTGCAATATCTTCGTGGTGAAACATTAAACACAAGTTGTTTATAAGATGATAAAAACATATACGAGCCAACTCCATCAACCTACTAATTAATTAGCTAGCATGCCCTGGCCATCATTATGTTTAATATGCATGCTTACTTTGAAATTTCATGAAATATTAAAAAAACCAGAAGTCCACAACTCAAAACCATGAAGTACGTATGTAACATGAAAAGAAATGCATGACTCAAATATCACATATGTGATATGACATTAATACGTAAACATATCAAAATTGCAACGCGTTTAATAATTTCCTAGCTATACCAACATTTTTTTTAATTCTATCAATTTACAATAATAAAACAAATCCATGAAATACGTCATGTTTTTAATGAAAATAAAATCATGTTAATGCCTTCTATTAGTACCATGGTAAATAGGGTTTTAATCAGGGGTATAAACGAGCCAAGTCATTCTTGAGCAAATGAAGATCAACTCATAAAAAGCTCAAATTCATCGAACTTAAACGGGCTCAAACATGAAAATAAAGTTGTTTAATAAACAAACCCCAGCTTCACTTATTATGTTTGAGCTGACTCGTGACTTTAAATGAGCCTTTAAGCCTTTATTTATATAAATTTCATTTAATATATCTGTTTAATAATTATTTTTATGTAAAATAATGATAAAAAGTAACCAAATAATATATAAGATGCTATATTGAAAATTATATTATTATACATGTAAAAAATTATATTATTACACATGTAAAAAAAAATAAAAAATTATAGATTGGATGTGGCTAGGGTACTAACTTTATTAGTGAGAGGTAGGGGGTTCAAACCTCACTATCACCAATTTATATGGGAGATATGAGGGATGACCATGGCTTGGCAGGGTTCGAGTCCTAATCTCACCCGGTTTTACCGGCTCCTCGCTGTCGTGCCGTTTGGTGGGCGTGGGGGTCGGGTTTTATCCGGAGAATACCTCAATAGGTGGACCGCTAGGGGCTCCGTCCGTCCGGACTTGTGGCCGGCTCAGATTATCTTTAGCCAATGGGGCCGCGTACGGAGTACTCGGCGTTACTTAGTTGGTCGCTAAAAAAATATGTGTAAAAAATTATATTAAAAAAGACAAATGTAAAAACAATATAAATATATTAAAATTAATTGATAAATAACAAACGAGTCGAGTCCAAATCAAACTCATGCTTGAAAAACGATTCACGAGCAAACTCGAGTTCTAGTAATAGACAATGTTGTACAAATCCCGACTAAACACCGAATAATCCCTGATTAATCGATGGTCTTGTTTTCACTAGTTAATTTTGAATTAATCGGCTAATTAATTAATTGATACTTACTAGCAACAAACCGAAAGAGGGGAAAAACAAGGGTTTTGTTTGTTTTTCGTTCACCATCATCAGCAGTGAATCATGTCGGAGGCATACGAGCGAGTGAAAGGAGGCAGGCTCACCTTCAAAGGCGGAGCCATACCCACCCGATCCAAACCCATCGACAAAAAAAAGAAGAAAAAACACAACAACAAATCATCATCTGATTATCCAAACGCCGAAGAAATCCTCACCGGAGACGCCGCCACTGCTGCGGCAGAAGAAGGTTCCTCCGCCGTTGGAGGAGATGCTGCTGATATTTACACGATTGACGCTGCGAAGAAAATGAAGTACGATGACTTGTTTCCTGTGGAGGCTAAGAAGTTCGGGTATGATCCCAAAGCCAAAGTGAAGTCCGTTGAAACTGCGCTTGACGACCGGGTTAAGAAGAAGGCCGATCGCTATTGCAAATAAATAGACTCAAGGTGCATACATCTATATCTATGCTCCTTGATTCATTTCATGTTAATTGATATTGTTTTACCTAGGTTTATGCAAAAGCTTAAACACTAGGGCAAAACTACATTGAAAAATTATTAATCCAGGAACTGCTTAAGATTAGAGAACAATTGTTACATCAAACCGTGTTGCATTTTTTTTTTATTTTTCTGTCCAATAGCACAGTTGTTAGTTTGTTACCAGCAGGATGATTATCATGACACGATAGTAAATTTGGTGTCCGGGGACGATCATTGAACTTCAGGGATTCATGTTCATTAAGTGTATCTTAGGTTGGTCATGTGAGTTATTTTAGGTGAAATAATCTATGTTTAGACTTGTGTGAGTTTAACATACATGGGAAAGGATTGTATGGATTGTATGCCTAGGCACTCGTGCGAGGCGGTTACCTGCTATTCAAGTCGATAGTATATGCTTCTCCTTTCCTCTTTCTTTTAGGAAGGTGTTTCTTCTCTAAGCCGATGCCTAGTTTATAAGGTTTGGGCTTTCTTTTAATCTGTATATTTTAATTGCAGCAGACTCAAACTTTTTATGTGTATGCTTTCCACTTTTTGTCATTGACCTGTACTTTTTAGTTCGCTTATTGAATCAAAGACTGCAAACTTATAAGTTGCTAAAAGTGTATTTTTATGGTTTTAATTACGGAAAAAGGTTTTGTTATGATTTGATTACTAATTATGCTAGGTTTGTTTTTTTATTTTATTTTTGGAATAAAATTAGTTTTCTAAACCTATTTATTATTGCATTTTCTTTGTCTTAGGCGTGTGTGTATTTTTTACACCTAGGCAACGCGTGAGCACTCTGCACCCTGCACTTTTCACCTCCTAGGCTTGATTTACTCCAAATTCCACAAGAAACTTGTGTTTCTGCAAACCGCTTTCTATACTCAAGGGGAGCTACTGTTTAATGTAGAGTTGACCCATGCTTAAAATGCTTTTGAGATGCACCTAGACTGACAGATATCAAGAGAAAGCCTTGGGTAGAATGCTTGCTTCTTAGTGATATGAAGACCATAGGATCACGTCTTATAGAAATGACCCTTTCGCATAAACGCCATGGCAAAATCACAAGAATCTTGGCGACTGGTAACACCGGGTAAAGGGGTTTTTATGATTCTTCTGTCTCATACATTGGCACATTGCGCATAAACTACTTCCAGCCTTTAGCTGTCTCATTAGTTTGAAATATACATAGGCTAATATCATTTACTAATTGCAACTGTTATCTCATTTACCTGTGGTAGATAATTACAGAGCTATTTTGACCTGTCTTGTAGGACCGCAGTTGTTACAAATTATAGTAATTTAGGGGTGACCGCAGTCTAGTTCTTTTGGTTTTCACAAAGTTCTAGAGGCAAATTGATAGTTATGGTTTTTTAGGAGAAGACAAACAAACCTGCCTGGTCGTGTGGGTTGGCCGGACCGATTAGTTAAGCTGTTTTGACGCTTTGGTTTTTGGCTGTTGGAACTGTTTTTTATTATTTTTAATTTGTGTTAAAGTGATAAAGTTGGTTTGTAATAATAATACATATATGCAACTTCATATTCCGATAATGAAAAATAATTAAATAAATAAAAAAGGTCTAGCGGTCAGTTTCAAGTTTTAAAGTCGGCCACACCGTTAAACCATCAAGACCCACCCGTTAAATCTCAAACCATCTGAACTGGCCAACTTGCTTCGGTTTGGGCTGTTTGGGCAGTTTCAACTGTTTATGAACAGTCAAAACCGAATCGTTAAAATCTTGTTCTGCTTCTAAGAGTTAACAAGTTTTTACACATCTATAGTCTGTTAATGTTTTTTCCAGTCACTAAATCTGTGTTATAGAATGAACAAAAACAAGCATAACATCTAGATCTTGCTTACTAAGATTTTCGTTTCATGATTCATGGCAATGATTTGCACCTATCTTTGTTTGTTATTTTCATCTCCTGGTTCTTACAAACTATGTTTTTTGGTTTCTTGGCCTTGAACAGCATAAATGTTACTTGACCTGCAAGCAAGAAGCTGCATCTTCATGTCACTGAGCCACTTCTCGTCTACCAGAATGGGTGTGTTCTTCTGGTTTAACTTAAAAGATACAATTTGACTGAAGTTTGTATTAAAAGAGTGTACATCTTTAAGTGTTATTTATAAACTCTCTTTATCAGTTTTGTAGACCTATACATAGTATTAATTAAATGCTCATTGTGTCGGGCTTCGGTGGTCTGTCACAGTTTGCGGTAGTCCATCCGATGGTTTGCTTTTCATTGTCGTATATGACCATTTTGTCTTGCATCGATATATCTACAAATGCAAACCATAAATTAAAATATTCGTTTATATCATCATTTTAATTTGTTAGTCGACCAAGAGTTTACCTCCGATTATGTTGAAATTTTGAAGTCCGACCTCAGTGCCGTTAAGAATTCCCAAGCATACATTTCCTCTCGACTGCCCAAAATAAACACTTTTGAGTGTTAAAACTTTTGTTATTTGGATGATAATGTATCGTTAGGTTAAGAAAGATGAGTTACCGAGATTAGAAGGTATCCTTCAAGGGGGATTTCAAACTGAGTTTTGGATCTCCATCCACTAGAGAACCTCAATGCTAAAGGCTTGAAGTACTTGCTTACATCCTTTATGCTTCTAAATGGTTTTCTTCCTTTCCAGCAAAAGGGTAGTGTTCTGTCATCTAGTGCTTCTTTTATAGGCTTCCCACTCAACTCTTTTGTTACCTATAATAATAGTAATAGTAATAGTAATAGTAATAATAATAATAATAGTAAGAACACTAATAATGATATATTCTTATTATATTTATTATGATAACTTACCAAATAAAGTAAGCCTTCATAAGCTTTGGAACTTAGGTATGTGAATGAACTTCCACTATCAAATATTACAAGTAGATTCTTAAGCCCAGTTTGTTTTCCACCATAAATGACTTCTCCATAACCAGGTGAGTAGTGCTTTCTGAAACCAAAGTGCATCAAATATTCTTTAGAAAAAGCTATTTAACTTTTTATATAAATATGCATACGGGTGCTTCGAACCTATAGTCGCGTGACATTGGGGTTGATACGATACGTGAAGGATCATATACGTCATCTCCAAAGAAGAGAAACCCGCCTCCACGGCTGCTAAAACAATGGCCAACAACGTTCCGGATTAGACCTTGACTGTGAAGCTGTGAAACAATTCCGGTTTTACCCTTCCCGAGTCCGAGAACCCCATCGAGAGGTTGGTAAGATGGACCAGGGATCTGATCATATCCACACCTGGCAGTAACACGAAACAAAGTGTTAGAAAAACAAATGTTATTTTACCCAAAAGTGTTATACGAACCCGAGCATTATGTTAGATACATGAACCCGGACATTATATGTGTATTTGCGGGTTAAGACAAACACATACTATTTTACTTGAATAATGTTGCTTTAGTACGCCAATTGATGCTAAAACTTCAAATGCATAAGAAAAAAAAAGTGTATAAAACAATCACCTTTAGACTATAAAGTCTAATAGCCATTAACTTTTATATGTTAAATTGGCATAAAATACTAATGGACCTAAAACAGATTTTGTAAACAAACATGTCAACCTGTTAAGTATAGGTCATTAGGTTGACACAAGAATGACTTGTTTAGTTAAATGCTTGCAAGTTTGACTCGAAACCCACTCGAACATGTATAGATTTTAGACTAAATACAAACCCACGGATTTCATGTCAGAAAATCACGCCCGTAGGTAACTTTGGCTAAAATTAATGATGAAGATGAAAAAGGTACTACTAACCCTATGGTTACACGAGGAGTAATCCGAACTCCAGTAGTAAGATTAACAAGTGAGACATCGTTGATAAGGACACCAAGAGATGAACCACCATCGGCATACTCGACCTCATAATCACATTGACCCGGATCATCACATCTGTGATCTCCGGCATGTAATGATGCACAAAGTGGATCTTTACAAGGAACCAAGTCATTGTTTGGTCTGTAATAAGGATGAGGCGCCTATAACATACAACACAGTACCAAAAAATCGTATCAGTGAAAATAATGAAATGTTATAAAAATGGATCATACCAATAACAACCTGAGTGCAATGTACACAAGGCGTGTCACACTGAAGCCACGTCAAATCACTGCCCGTATCGGGGTCCACGAAATACGGCCTAGGAGGATGTCCTATATTTATCTGAGCATAATAAAACCTGTTTTTTTTTACCATAAATAGAAACTTCATGTGAATGTGTTCATTACATAACAACTGCCTAAATCTTAGAGAAAATCAACATGATTCCTTAAAACAAGCCATAAGTTAGGGATGTTCGTTGAGGGTGTTTAATTGTGATGACGTGGTATTCAAAACCATTGAAACCACTATCTAACCTAACCGTTTAAACCAAAGCAAGTCAGCTGGTTATTTTATTTTTAATGAACCATCTTTATTTCAAAGTTAATACAAAATAGTGATTTAGAAAATTTTTAATCGAACAAACAGTCAAAAATTTTGGCCACGGTGGTCGTCTGAAAAATTGTATATGTATTGAGTCCCCGAAAACAGGGTCCGTGACTTTCAGCTCCCATATGAAAGTCCAAGCTTCGTCACCGGTTTGGTTTGTCATTTACTAAAATCATAGTCAGTGGTATATAGCATAGAATATTTATATATCAAAACCGGCTGAGCCAGACCATGAACCCCAAGACAGCTAAAAACATAAAATCTTCAAATATAAATCAAAGTTAATAAAAATAAAATAATAATGTCTCAAAAGTCTAGTTGAGTCAATCAACATTTAATTATGAATTAGAATATATATATATATATATATACACTATAATTTACCCTTGAGGATAAACATTGCCGTATAATGGAAGTACAACGGACGAACATATTGAGTTGCCTGCCTGAGAAGACGACGGCCACTCCCACCAACTTTTACGTCGATCATCGGAAGCCAATACGTTAATCAACATAAAACTCAATGCCAAGATTACCCTTGTCTTCATCGTGTGTTGGCTGATTAATGAGAGCAAATAAAAGGGTATAATAGTAATATGATAATTCCTTTTTTTGTAGTTGTGAGTAAAAAACCGTTTTGGTGTGTTGAGTGCCTATATATAGTGGGAAGCTATGATTTGACGATACCTTGATTGATGACTATGCTACATAATATAATATTATTAGTTTTTATATATTTATATAGATTATATATAATAGAAATATAAATGTGCTTTTATGTTCTTATGAATATATTTGTATTTTAGTTTCAAATCATTAAAATTTAAGATACTAAACTAATTCAATTGTGTAATTTAATATGAAAATATAAAACTTTACAATATTGATTTTTTTTATTTAAGTTTATAACAAAAGTAAAAATTTTAGAACAATTTATAGTTAGTTAATACATAGAATTATACATCATTAAATTTGATAACACCATGTTTATACTATAAAACAATTGTGGCTTGAGGATGATGCCTTGAGGGAATTTCTTGTAAACTAAGGCACAACAATGGCATCGCTTCATGCATTTGTCTTCTTTTTCTTTATATATGGGCTTTATATTCATATATTCTATAATTTAAAATAATAAAAACATTTAAAAAAACAATAAAACCATAACTCAAAATATAAATAAAAAAAAAGTAAAAAAAAAAAAATGTTTCCTTCGTTGACCTCGTTAAAAAAACCCGGAGAAATATTTCAAAACCGAAAAAATCGACGAGAACAAAACAAAACAAAACAAAACCGAAGAAATAGATCAAAACGAAACTAAAGGATTGAAACTAAAAAAACCGACCAAAATGAACCCGAAATCGACCAAAAGAAGCCGAAACCCAACCCGTCCCGTGCGAAAAACTCGTGTCGACTTGAAACCTGATCTGAGCTAAAATTTGAACCGAACTCATTCCAATCCAAAACCCGTTTCGACCCAAATCTACCTCATTTCCTTATGACACTAACCCGCATCGATCCATTTATTTAAATTTGTCAACCCATTTTGACCCGAAAACAAGAAGGTGAAATTTCAAGTGACCCATTTTATGACATTCGTCAATTTCTATTTCGAAACCCGGCCCGTATTGATTTTTCTAAATAAAATTTGCATTTCTTTTATAGCTAAAGTGTTGGATTTTTTTATGTTACATATTTTGTATGTAATAATTTTCCTAAATTTATTAACGATATTAATCGTTACTATAAAAGATACCCATACATT
>NW_027502022.1:0-69068 GCF_021521415.1 Bidens hawaiensis | reverse complement strand
ATGACCAATCTTGCCTGGGTTTTGAGTTGTCCTTCAGCTGCCAAAGTCACAAAATACGCACCTTTAAGATACACTCACTGTTTTGAACATCAAGTTGGTTCAACATGGTGATATTGGTTGGCTCCATATTGCTAGTGGTGAAAAATAAAAAAAAATAAACATATCATTACGAACAATAAAAAATTTAACCAATAAAATTAATAAGAAAATGGAAGATATAAAAACAACAAAAAGTAAAAACCTTCGCACAAAGGTAATCGTTTTTAATAAAGAGGTTATGATGGTGTAAGGATTAGGCTATCAAATGTCCGTATTTATACCAAATGAATTAGGGTAGACAAAATTATAGAAGGAAGGTAGTAAGGTAATTGATTCCAAACATAAATTTAGTAAATTTGAATATTTTGAAAATAAATTATGGTAAGAACGATTACAAAGGATTCCGTAATGAGTGTATTTTCAAATTTTGAAATTTTGAAATTTCTATTATTCAACAATTCAACAATTCCACTAAAGTCTTAATTTATCTTTTCGTATAATTAGATTAGTATATTAGATTAGTATAAATATAAATATTAGATTAGTATAAATGTCATATTATTTAATTCAAATGTTGACTATAATCTCATGTAAAAATATAAGTTACTAATTATATTATTTATAATAATATAATTAATCATCAATTATAACACCATATATTATTTAATGTAATTCATAAAAGGTTTGAAAATAAAAGTTAATAATTTTGTTATATATATGTAAGTAAATTGTGAATTATATTCTTGTAATTATAAGTAAATCGTAATTATAAATCATGGGTCAAGAATGGATTTGTAACTCAAGTGTTATTCTTAAACAATAATAAGACAATGGATTTTGGTTATAATTATTAAAATTTAATAACCGAAATTAAGTAAATGGGTCAATGGGTGAACATCCATAAATATAGTAACACTAAATCATTGTTAATTAATTCAAATTTACATTCAAATTAACACCATAAGTTATACAATCATTAATTCAAATTTACAAATTAATTACATTCAAAGAATATACAAAAATTTATTTAAATTTACAATTTTTCGTAATTAAACCATTCCTTAATCAAATCGGTCATCATATCCTAAATTTAACATGAATGGTACAAACATTTACAACCTTTATGAATTTGATAAATTTAAATTAAAAAAATATAATATTTTAATAAAAATTCAAAATTTAATATCGGTAACCTCTATATACTATATATATTCACTCTATACGTAATCTCTATATTAAATCTGTAATCCTTTCTATTGATGAAATATCAAATGATAATCTAG
Organism: Bidens hawaiensis; assembly: GCF_021521415.1. NCBI lineage: Eukaryota > Viridiplantae > Streptophyta > Magnoliopsida > Asterales > Asteraceae > Bidens > Bidens hawaiensis. The sequence goes on along the minus strand of NW_027502022.1, from coordinate 67,746 downwards.
ATTATATATTATATACCATCTAAGAAAATAATAAATGTGGTGAATAAAATCAACCAAAAACAATAAAATATTCAAAATGATATTTTGAATATTTGGTTTTGGAAACTATAGCTACGATTTTAAATATTTAAAATGAAATGCACCTAGAAATGTCACTTAATAGAAATATCTAGAAATGTTTCTATAAAGATGACAATTTTAAATATTCAAAATGAAAATGAAAGATAAGAATTTAATAGCATTGATGAATCTAATTTTAATATATTTTTGATTAATTTAATTAAGATGAAAATTAGAGAAGGCCTAAATATAAATGGAAAGTATGAGAATCAACCAATAGGAAGGGGGGATTTTGACATAAAGCTTATTGCTTTAATAGTATAGTTAGATGAGTTGGTTTGGGTAAAATGTTTTAAATAAATGGGATCAAAACGAGTCATTTGAAATTCCATCCTTTTATTTTCGGGTCAAAATGGGTGTCGACAATTCAAAGAAATGGGTCGATGTGGGTTAGTGTCATAAGGAAACGTGACAGGTTTCGGATCGGAATGGGTTTTCATACAAGACAGGTTTCGGCACGAAACGGATTTCAGATCGGGACGGGTTTGGTTCAGGTTTCAAGTCAACACGAGTTTTCACCCGTGACGTGTTGGGTGTTGGTTTCTTTTGTTTCTTTCTAGTCGATTCCGGACTCGTTTTTGTTTGTTTTTTCAGTTTTGTTTTTGTTCAGTTTGAATTCTTTTAGTTTTGTTTTAATTGATTTTTTCGATTTCGATTGATGTGGTCCGGTTTTGGCTTTTTGTTTCATTTTCGTCGATTCTTTCGGTTTCGGTTCGATTCTAGATTTTTTATTTTTATTTTTATTTTTATTTTTTTTTTTTTATGAAACGAGGACAACGTATGAAACATTTTAGTGTTTTTATTTTTGTTTATGATTTATATTTTGAGTTATAATTTTTTTATTATTATTTGTGAATATTTTTTGAGGGTTTTTGATCTTAATAGAAAACCCCTCAAAATAAATTCAAAAAAATAATTAAAAATATCATAACTTAAAATATAAGTAAAAACGAAAAATCTAAAAAAACTAAAATGTTTCCGCCGTTATTCTCGTTCACAAAAAAAAAAAAAAAAACCTGGTTTGACCCTAACCTATTTTGACCCAAACCAAAAAACCCTTTTTCTAATTGACTCGTTTTGACACAAACTCATTTTGACTCATACTCGTTTTGACCCATGACTCATTTCAACCCATGACTCGTTCGACCCCAACCCAACCCATTTGCCACCTCTAGTAAGAACCAATAAGATTTTGACATTTGGCATTAAAACCTATGGTGAAAAAATAATTCTAGGAAACTATGTCGGTTATAATGATGAAAGAGTAATTTTAGGAAACTACGACGGTTTTTTGGTAATTTTAAATCTCAACCATTGATTGATATGATCCAATGACTATGATTTATTCTTAATCTTCCTAAGAAACTACTTGTTTTTAGGATAACCCTCCATATATATATATATATACCACACACAACACAATATAATAATATTCTTCAAAGAGATATCTGGTGACAAAAACACTCGCCCCCGCCTCATTTATCGCCTAGGGGCGGTGGTTAACCAACAAAATCGCCCCATTTTTTGGGCATTTGTCGCCCCACACTACGGAGATCCTTAACACGTATGTGGGCCATGTGGCATTGTTGGGTTCAAATTCTAGATTATCACTTGTTAAATTGAAAAAAAGTAATGATAAGATGTGTATTTAGTTTCATAGATGCGATATGCATTTAGTTTTATAGATAAAGTAATTAATTGAAATAAGTATGATATAAATGCATATTAATCATTTTTAAAGATTCGGTGTAATTAATTTATATACAAGTATACTATGTTAAACCAGATTTGATTTTTATAGTGCAGATAGCCCCAATTTGAATATCATTAGAATTGAAAACAGAAAAACACTAGTATGATTATGAAGCATCTTAATTACATATTTATTATTATACATAATAAATTAAGAAGTTTTTTTTTTAATTCCAACTAGTTTTTTTTACCCGCGCTTCGCGGCGGAAGCATGAAATTATAATTTATGGTTTTGCTATTTACAAAAGAACTTTCTCATAGACACAATTCTAGGTGATCTAACCTGTGTGCTTGGCAGCGAAGGCTTGAGTAGATTATTTCATAGCCATTGTTTTTTGTCGTTATAGGTATTGTAGCTAATGGTTTTAACATTTCGTAAGTGGCAAAACCTCTGTTCTAGCAAAAATACATATATCATCTCATATTTATTAGACTTCGAAATTAAAATCACAAAGTTAGTCCCAGGTAAGCATCATACACAACTCACAACTGCACGCTGATATAACAATCAAATCATCATGTAAAAAATTTCTATACCCTTTTAACTACAATTAGTATATGAGAATGCACTTTTTTCTTTAAACCATGCTTAAAAACCATTCTCATAATTTAATCATACATTTTTGTTTTCTTTAATAGTAGAATCTTCATCACTGATGTAGGCAAACACTACTAAACCTGCAAATTAGTTAAATAAGTCAAATGCCACAACCTGTATTAATATCTTTATAAGCAGGATGACATCTATAACAATGTATTAATATCTTTGTAAACGGAATGAGATCTATAACAATTTAATATACCTTTTCAAGTGTGCCTTCAATGGCTTCATCAGTTAATTTCTCACCCCCACCCTTAAGAATATTATCACAATATGTGGCGACTAATTCTGCACTTGAATTTCCAAGAACACCATTATGACATACTATTTAAAATGCTTATTTAAGTGCCTAGACAAAAAAACAAAAACTAAAATTCATTAAAAAAAATATATCATTATCTATGGAACTACAGTACATACCTTGTTTAAGAACATAAGCTGATGCAGCGCATGAGTCACCCTTTAGCTCTAAAAAATGTAAATATAAAAAAAAAGTAAATCAAGTTGGTCTTTGACAATGAAAAAAGAAAAACTATCATATTCAGTTTTCAGGCAAAAAGTTATACTTGAAAAATCGATTAATACCCTAACATGGAAGAAACACCCAACATGTGAATTCTAAGTGAAACAAAAGAACAATTTTCTATAAAAATCGGTTCATCATGTAAACTATTCAATAGTCGAAGCTAAATGATTTACCTTGAATTCCGTCAGAAGCGATAAACAAAAGAACATCAGAGGATTATCTCGAGTGTCCGCATTCGTTGCCAACAAAACAACCAATAGTCACAAAAAATGATTCTAAATTAATATATAAATGTCATGTAATAAACAAACATATGATTGAAACTTGAAGCATAAGATTCAACATAAAGCCGGGAAACTAACATATAAATGAAATAGAAATTACTAATAAACATACCAGTCCTAAATTTTGTAGTTCCCCTAAACGCAGTCAGTGGTTAAGGACGAACCCGAATGTGGGTTCATTTCACTACTTTTTCCCCAAATTTGATATAGGGGTTTGATATTGTACAACTAACACAAAAGAAATCGCTAGAGGGTAATACAAACTAAAGAAGAATGAATTACCACGGGTCTCTCTCTCTTGTATGTATAACTTCAAGCATTTAGCTAAAGTGAGTAATGTTATTGAAAACAAGTTCTAAGAGAGACTTACCTGCTCATCCTTTGGAGGATCAGAATTGCAAAGGTGTTAGGCTGGCAACAACATTATGGGTAGATCGCATCTTGGCAGGCAACGGTGAACGACGACTCAGAAGTTGCAGGTGACAAGATTTGGAAGAATGAATAAATTGAAATCCAAGTGGAACACCGAGGATACGAGGATGATGGGATGACAATGCTAGCACACGTGTAAGAAAAATTATGCATTAAATACCTTGTACCATAAGCATAGAATAGAAAGTGATAGCAGTAGTACAGTACGAGTACCAGATACTTTACTATTAATATATAGATAATTTCTTTTTGATAATTAACTGGTTTACCTTTAAAAACATTTTACCTTATGCATGTTATTATTATTTAAAAAAATGAATAAAAAGTTACAATAACAATATATAATACTTACTCAAATTTTGAATTTGGACAAAAAATTTATAATTAATTGGTTCTCTTAGCATGAGTTGAATTTTATAATTACTGAATTGGCAAGTTTTTGACGGATGACAATTGAACTAGTTAAAAATAAAAATTAGTTTTATAGATTACAAAATTTGAACTTTATATCCATAATCCATACATATACTTGAATGATTAAATACTCTCTTGAGTAAATCGTTTTAGAAGCAATATTTATTTTAACTCGTCTAAATATAAACAATACAAAAATATAATATTTAAATTTTAAAAAAATCATAAAAAATCATATAAAGATTTTTAAAAGTAATTATTACGTTTATCTGTTTTTTAGTCTTATTATTCAACAGGTGCAACCAATATTAGGGGTGTGTATGGGTCGGTTTTTTGTCAAACCCATAACCGTAACCGATATAGCGGTTAATAGATAACCATAACCATAACGGATCCGTAATGGCGGTTGTAGTTAATTGGTTTAACGGTTATAGCGAGTCGGTTATGGGTCGGTAAACCGTGACCGAAATAAACAATCCTTCTATATGATTGCGAACACTGATTAGTCGCTAAATATATTGTGAAATTCAAATATATGTTCTTTTTTTTGTACTGCAATTTATGGGATATACATATCTAATTGACATATTAAATATTTGAAATGGCAATTTGGATGGAAATTCGGAACGACAATTATGAAACATTGGAATGTATATGGTAACCAATATCACCAATATTATTGGCATGTTTCCTAGTTGGTGTGGAGAATTTTAATATGTAACGACAATAAGTGTAAAATATCTTATTCATGCAGTAGTTCTAATTTCCAAACCCTTATTTCTCTGTCACTAGTTACATAAATGGGGTGGTTTGGTTATGGCAGGTTTAGAATTAACATTAACCAAAACCAACCCACATATAGCGGTTTTCAAAAATTCATTAAACCGACCCACTGGTTATATCGGTTATCGGTTAAAATCGGTTCGGTTATGGTTCGGTTTGCGGTTATGACGGTTAATTTGCTCACCCTAACCAATATAAATAATATAACGGGTTCCATTTTCTAAATAGGTTTGTACCAAAATGAATACAACAAAAAATTATACATATTTAAAGAAACACACCACACACACCTCTCTTTCTACGTCTATATTTAAAGATAAATAAATGGTGAACATAGAGGAACCATATGACCTTAAAGTAGACTTGATACTGACCACCAAAAAAGTTGCTTATTCGTAGTTCCAACTTGTTCTACCTTTTTTACCTTTTAAGTTTTATATAAACAAACTTAAAAAAAAGTGTAACCATAATTGAGCACATATAAACAACTATATTTGTGCATAACACAAATTTTTTTAACAAAAAAATTATTTCTATTATACTTTACACCATTGTCCAAATATAACAAAATAAACCTTCATGTATCACAATTAAACGAAAGATAATGCTTCATACAAATCATATAGTTATTAACTTAAAATTGATTATGTATTAAGAAAACTAAAAATAATTAGCTAGGTAAATTTAAGAAGGCTAGGTCTTGTGAGATTGTCAGTTTGAATCTCGAGCTCACCTGAGTTTTCGTCTCACCGTGTGTTACGTCAGAGAGTTATGTTCTTGTGACAGCATAATTACTATCAGTGCCAATCAACGGTGTTATTTTTTAAAAAAACGTTCAAGCCAAACTTTAAAGTCAACGTGAATGAATGAAATGACAAATTTGCCCTACAAATACAGTGAATGAAAGGACAAAATTGCCCTTACATTAGGTTATATTATAAAAATAAAAATATATATAAACGTGGGCTTATTTGGTACACCCACATCATCACAAACCCATGTACCCCTCTTTCTTAGCATAAATCACTCATAAATGGTTACTTTCTAATGAAGACTTGACTAATTATTATTATTACTATTATTGTTTTATTATTTCATATTTTCCAAGAATGAATGTTTACCTGGCTATTTCTTGTTCTGGCACTTGTCTACCTTCTTTTACATATTTAATGTTGAATCATTTCACCATCCATCTGACCCTTAATTTCACTCATCTCACTTTCTACTAATTAAAACTTGTACCAAGGTAAAATCTTTTACTTAGGCAAGATTGTTCAAGATTCAATTTTGATGACCAGTTTGCTTAATATCTCATAAGGGTTTGTGTTATCTTGTGTTTCTTTGTGAAAAAGCAAGAATCTTGACTGTAAAAATGTACCAAGGTCAAATCTTTACTTATGCAAGATTGTGCAAGATTGTTCAAGATTCAATTTTGATGACCATTTTGCTTAATATTTCATAAGGGTTTGTGTTATCTTCTGTTTCTTTGTGAAAAAGGAAGAATCTTGACTGTTAAAGATGGCCCATTTTACTGAATTTCAAGATAAGTTAGTAAAAACTGATAGGTTAAGATCTTTGTTTGATCAAGTTCTTTGGTCTATAAATAAAGATGTAATTTGGGGGTTTCCACCTAGGCTTAGTGATGGTGTGGAGGCTGATTTGTTCACTTTGTTTTGGGTTGTGAGGAAGATAGGGGATTATGAGTTGGTTTCCAAGAATGAGTTGTGGGAGTTTGTTGCCAAGGAATGCGGGTTAGGTACCGCCCACGTGGCGTCGTTGCAGCTCATTTATATTAAGTATTTGAAAGAGTTGGATCAGTGGTTGACCCATGGAGGGTTTAAGGATATGAAGTTGGATAATGGGGATCTTGGTGTTCTCGAGAAGTTGGATTCGTTGTTTCACGAGTTGAAAGGGTTTCAAGGTAATGTGGGCAATGAGGGTTTTGAAGAAAAATTGGATCTTGATATCGCGAAAACCGAAACGAGGGTTTCAAGAATTAATAATGTTGATGAAAAAGATGAAAATTTTAGCGGTTTAGATGAGAAAAAATTAGAGTTCAAGAAAGTGGATGTTTTGATGATCAAAGATGATGATGACAAAAGAGTTAGTGTTCAATCCAAGATTAATAAACACAATAATACAGGTGACAATGACAGTAACAATAACTATAACAATAATGTGGTTAGTTCTCAGAAGAGGAAACAGGCGGAATCTTTATCGTTGTCAAAAATGCTAAATTGGGTAGTAAATGCTGCAAGAAATCCACACGATGTCGGAAGCATACCAAATAGTTCCAAGTGGAAGAAATATAAGGGAAATGAAGTATGGAAGCAGGTATTATGTGTAAAAGAGAGGCTTTTTGCAAAACCGAATGTGGATTCGGGCAATAAAGTGTATGGCCCACAGGTATAACTTTCTTTCGGTTTGCCTATTTGTAGTAAGATCTTTACTTACAATGAAAGAAAATTACATTAGTTGCAGTGTTGTGTTATTTAATATCCTTTCATATATTTTGTAAAATCTAGGTTAAATTATCATTTTGACTTTTGAAATTCGATAAATGATATGCAGAAGAAAAGACATATGATGCATCCGTCTATGTATGAAGACGATAAAATTCCCGTTCACTTGTCTTCCAAAAGAATGAGATGCAGCCAGAGGGTCAGTTCGGTAAAATCATGCTCGTGTCCAGGCTGTACATCGTGCTCATCTTCTCGAACCAAACGTGTCAAAAAGACCCCGCAAATCCTGCCAACAGTTGAGATACAAGACGATACGTGTGAAGATGAAGAAACAGAAAGTGTTAATGTAAGAGCAGAAGTACCCGAGTGGACAGGTTTTGTTTCCGAGAGTGATCTTAAGTGGCTCGGTACTCGGATGTGGCCCCCACCGGAGGGCAAAAATGGAAAATGTGACATGGGTTTTGGAGTGGTTGGGAAAGGAAGGAAAAGTAAGTGTACGTGTCTCGTTCGCGGGTCTGCTGACTGTGTGAGGGTTCATATCGGTCAAAGTAGAACGAAAGTCAAACGTGAACTCGGTCAAATTTTCTATAAATGGAAGTTTCATCATATGGGTGAAGAAGCCGCGGTTTCTTCATGGAGCGTAAAAGAGGAAAGCGAGTTTAAAAGTTTGGTGGTGAAAGCACGACAAGAGTTGGCTGATAAAAGCAAGTCAAGACATGAAATCATGAACAATTTTTGGACAAGAGCTTCTGAGTCAATACCTTGTAAAACAAAAGATTTATTAGTGAGGTATTACTTCAATGTTTTTATGCTTAGACGACGAAGTTTCCAGAATCGCGTTATGCCTGAGAATATAGACAGTGATGACGATGAACAGGACGTGGGGCATGAAAAGATCGATGCTTTATCTATCAAGAACGCACCCTGCATGAATCTTGACGAACATGACGTGGGGTGTCCTTGAAATGTATTTTAGTATGAAAAGATGGTTGTGTGCATATTTGTAAACCGGTTTAAACCAATTTTGTTTCGTGTAGAATCGTAACTTTGAAAATGTTACGAAAGATCGCGGTACTAGGTACCCATGACGTGTTTTTATCGTGTTGGTTTGTTTGTTGTTTAAGGTTTAAAGGCGTCTGACCATTTTAAGATATTTTGTTTTCTAGCTTTGCTAAAATTTTGCGTATTTTGAGGCGACAGTATGTATATCTTTTAGTCATCACATCAGTTTATCAATCATATATTATACAGATATAGAGCATACGCATATGTTATATACTTCTCCAAGAACCAGTATAAATATATATATAGTCATCGAATGGGGACGATATGCATACCTCTTAACTATCACATTAATCTATCAATCATATATTATATGGGTATGCAACATTTGTATATAAATGTATACTTCTATACATACCATAATAATATATACATATAGATATCGAATTGGCCGTCTTACCAATTTACTGGTCAGATCAGATTCAAGAACTGAATGATGTTATAATTATATTTAAAAAAACTTATATATATAACATGAAACATGGATATTATATAAGTGACATGAACTAGTCAAGCAGAAGTTAACTTCAAGTAAGTTTTTATAATCTCATCTTGTGAAAAATCAGTAAAATACCCTTTCCCAACAGTCACACCCGCCTCGGTTCCTAACCGTTCAACCGCGCCCTGAACCTGATCACCACCAACCACACTCGGTTCAAGCAGATTACAAGCCACCTCAATAACACCATCATGAACAAGAGCCATTGACTGAACCGACGCAAGCCCACCCCCTCTTCCACTTACCCTCTTTGCAATCTTGCGAACCGTACCAATGTCATTGCTATACACAGGCATATTGTAGTTATCAACCCATTTGGTTGCACCTATGACCACCACACCCTTGGTTTTGACCACTTGGACCGGACCTTCGTCTGGTTCAAGTGGTAGAACTGTTGACTCTAGCCCACCTGACCAATGATGTCCGGCTGCATTCGGCTTGAAGTAGCCGAGCTCCCTCCTGATTGCGTCTAATGATCTTTGGTCTTTATGAGCAGCTCCATATGTGTATGTAGGGACTGCAATGCATGTTTATGAAAATAAATGTAGGTCGTTAAATGAGTCGTGTTTATGGGCTGGTGGGTCAAACCCGACAACGACAAGGTTTGACCCAGACACGAACATACACAAACCTGAAAATCATATCAGACAGACATAGTAATCCGAACGACACAAGTTTTGACGGATTTAAATGAAGGCAACCCGTTCAATCCGAATTTTTTTATATATATTTTTTTACATTTTAATACTCAAAAACTATAAATTTATCCCTAAAAATACAAATGTATATAAAAGAATTACGTTTAAACTATAAAAATTATTAATCCTTTCTTTTTTTAAGAGAAACTACCTACTTAAGTTATAGCGTAAACCGCACATTGTGCAGTCTAGAACTTGTAATATCAGTCCAATTCACTAACTCTGTCTAACTTTTCTATTAACTTAAAAAGGTATATTAGTTTTTTTTGATAAAGTACAAGATATCAATGCATAAGGTACAAGGTTTACACCACAAGCAAAAAAGTTAAATATCTCGTACTATGCCAAAAGACTAAAATATCCTTCAAACTACAAAACGACCGCTAGCTTAATGTTGCCAAAAAAAATGATCAAAGTTGCAATTCTCGCCAAACCACAGGGACCAAAAGTGCAATTTACTAAAACCGACATATTTAAGTTATAACATAAAATACATATTTTAATAAAATAATTATAAAACAGTCAAACAAGTCAACCCAAATCCGACTCGTTTGACTAAATCTATACCAACCAAACCTTTAAGTACGGAGCCAACATCCTTGGCTAAAGCTTTCGCAGTAACGGCAACTTGTTGAACACATGTTGAACCTAACGGATGAAAACAAACATGGTCAACGACACCAAGACGAGGATGACTTCCACTATGTTGGTCAAAGTCAACGGCTTCAAAAGCTGCTTTGACCATTGAGAAAACCGCATGCTTTAAAGAACTTGAATCATTATTATTATTTGGTGTTAACGTCGATTTAGCGACGAGTGTGTAACCAACTCTGTTGTAAGAATCGTCTTCGAACTTGTTGACAATTGCGACATCGGGATATATTGTGGCGGCTTGGACTATTGATGCGAGTGCGGATTTGTTTCGTGTTTCGGAGATGTAAATTTTGCAACAAGATAGCGTCGATTTGAGCATTTGTGATACTTTCAAATGTGACGGATTGTGAAGGGTGAAGATTGTGTTTGATGATTGATAGATATTTTGTTATCCATACCTACTCCCTAAAATGAATTTTGACCTTACAAATATTTTGGGAATTATAACAATTATTTTCTTTTTACACAAATAAATAAATTATTATTATTATTATGATGATTATTATTATGGGTTCAAATGAATTGGTAAATTAGGTTTAAACATTAAGAATGCATATTATTTTTTAAAAATATATAAAACCGTTTTTTAAATAAAATCCGCTACTATATGGGTGATTGGTCAGGGACGGTCAACCTCACCACCCTGCCTCATAGCCGGGGACTGCTTCTTACGTGTTGCAAGTTACAAGTGCATTTTTATATTAAAAAAGGTACAATGATTGTGTTGGAACCCTAAATGTTTGAGTTAAGAAAGGTACGAGGGTTCTAATAGCCCTAATGTTTTAAAAACCGGTATTTTACTTGTACCGGATTGAGCTAAAAAATGGTACAACCGGTTGAACCGGTTTATATCGGGAGGTTCAACCGGTGGAATAGTTTATCTTATAATTTCTTATAAATGTAACTTCAATCCAAAAATAACACAAAACTAAATGATTCCTATAACAAAAAATAATCCAAAAGTTAAACCATTTTAAAAAAATAATGCAAATGCACTCAATTTTAAAAGAATAGGTTTAAAGTTTACACGCTTAAATGTTAATTGTTGGGTTAAAAGTAATTTTGAAAAAATATGGACCAAAAATATCAAAAATTTCTCGGGCTTAAAACCGGTTTGCCGGAAAAAACCGGTATTTTAAACAAAAACCGCCGGTACGATGTTCTAGCAAACCGGTCAAAGATACCGGACTCAAAATACCGGCCTACTGTGCGAAATCCGGTTTAAAACACTGAATAGCTCTATAGAATGACTGACTTGATTGAAGAAAATCATTCAATATGTTACCTTTTCAGCTATTAGTTTAATAGGTTGTTTTCTTTCTTAAGACAAAACCAATTAGACATATCTTTCACACTTTAAACCTTCTATTTCTATTTATGGCCCATGAACTACGTGAAAGAAGGAGATTGACCTAATTATTTGTGGGCTTTTTTTGAAAGGCTTGTATTGGACAAGGTGTTTGGATGTATGTTTTTTTTGTGGGCTTTTCTTGTAGTTTGTTATTTATTATTTATTGGCCTAATTATTAAGTTATTTTGTATTTTTTGGGCCCAATTTAGTAAGTTATTTTGTTTATAGATGGTTTAATAAATAAATAAAATTATTTCTATATTTATATCTTTTATTATAAAATTTATTATTTAATTTACAATATTGTTTTAAACTTTTAGGAAAAAAACAAAAAATTCGTTGAAGCCCATGTTCGTCTAAACCACCACAGGCTCAGGTGGCTTCAACAAGTGTACAGTATCCCGTCAGTAATTGATGACACAATAATACTGGATGAATTCACGGGATGACTTCAATGACAATACATAGTTTTATATATGATATGGGGATGTTTTATAATGACGCTAAACCAATTATAAATGGGAATGGACAGTGTGATGGCGCGATATGATTTGATATTGATTCACAAGGGTTTTGATCATAGGCATGTGTGGATTTTTATCTAAACGTGACTTGTATGCTGTGTGAATTATGTGTATGGCGAAAATAGTAAATTGTGAGGTGATTATGATTGTTGGAAGGAGTGGGTAAATGTTGATACAATCATGTGAAAAAATGGAATGGGATGTGTTTGATAGAGTGACAATCACTATTTCTTAGGGAAAAGTTTTGATTAATTATAAACAATATCTTTAGTTAATTAGTTGGTAAGATGTTGAAATTTGTTTTCATAAACGCTTATTTTCGTAATTTTTCCGTGAATTTGTGACCATTTTCATAGTATTATGATTTATGGATGACAATGTAGTGAAGTGAGGTATGATGTAACGCTGACTTGACATTGTAAAGTGAGTAGCAAGATGATACCCAAGTATCAACACACATTGTTTGGTTCATTTTGGGTATTGATGAGATTGGTGGTACCTAAACCCGGGTCATATTTTGACAAGGATGTCACTTTTAACATGAAACATGGCAGAGGGTAAAGGACATTGTTAATGTGACAACGAAACGTGTCACATAATTAAATGTTGGATAACACGCCGATTAAGATAATTGAGTGAAGAAACACTAATCGACCCCGGGCAGATTACGGATAATCTGGGGGTTAAATAGATGTTTCCCACGAGGGGTTAGACCCGGCAAAGATGGTTATTCTGATAACCTGCAAAACAGACACCGTGAGCTCGTTACTGAGAAGGGGGGGGGGGGGGGTACCTCCTTGTGACCACCCTCCGGCGTGAGAATCAGACTAGATTGCTCTTGAATATAAGTGTATATTAAGAGATTGCTAGAGCAGATATCAGGTATAAGATGTAAGATACAAGATAAGATGAGATGATCATACCATTTGGGGTATTTATAGCCGAAGGTAGGTTTCCAAGAGGGTATAGCCGGTTGAATAGTATTCCTGTTCTACCAACTGTGGCCTACGCACGTGCCATGCTGGTAGTTGGTGGGTAGGCAGCGGCTGACAGTGACCAGGCCTGCTGTGTACTATTCCTTTTCCACCAACTGCAGGCTATGCACGTGGTATGACAGAAGTTGGTGAGTAGGTAGCGGCTAATAGTGACATACAGTACAAGAGCATGCTGCTCGCCATACTGTTGTCAATGGGCTGTCGTATCTCTGGTCAGATCTTTTGCCCATACCTCGTCAGGTACAGTACAAAAGATCTTCCAGTATCGTACGGACTGGCTCATTTGGGCGGGAGTATTCCCCCTTCCGCCTTTGTGCGGGATTGTTCCCGGCTTTGCTCATTCCTTCAGGTGACTACTGAATTATTGAGAGCTAAGTGCCTTGTGCGTGTAGCCTTGCTGCGCGGGTGGCCTTCCCTGATGGCTTGTATCCGCAACTGCGGGAACAGGCGGAGTACTTCACCATTGGGAGGCATTTCCTGCGGGAACAGCTTGCGTACTGCGCGTAAGGACGTCACGTCTCTGAGCATGGTGGGTCCTGCGGATCCAGTTGGTTTCTGCGCAGACGTCTCTCTTCAAGGTGAGTCCTGTGGGTCCAACTGGGCTCTGCTGGGACCTACCTCTTCAAGTCCCCCCAGTCCAATGTTCTTCTCATGAGTGTTTAGTAAGTGAGGTGAACTTTTGGACTTAAGCAAAGGGTTTTTGAAAAGGGTTTAGTTTTAAGGTTTTCCATAGGGATTCTTCCCGCGGAAGTCCTTATGTCACTTGCAGAAATTTCCGACTTTCCTGCTTGATCTTTGGGTATGATGCGGGTAGGTCTGTAACCTCCTCGCAAATCAGGAGCGTTGAGTCACACTTGTGTGGATTCTCCATGAGGTTTTGGTAGTTTTGAACATAGTGATCAATTATGTTAAAACCACCAATTCCATCTTGAAGCTTCAAACAATGTAGTTCTCGACGTTCCCGCTATGCGGGGATGTTATTCCCGTTTCCGCAAGCATTGCCCAGAAGATCCTTCTTGGTTTCAATTCCCTGCGGAGCGCTAGGTATGTGAAGGGTTTTGCCTTGACACTGTACCCGCACTCGTCTTACGGTTACTTTACTTCCAAGGTATTCCTGGCGTCAATTCCCTGCGGGTGCTAAGTATGTGAAGGGTTTTGCCTTAACACTGTACCTGCACCCGTCTTATAGTTACTTGGTTGCCAAGGTAAGGGGTATTTTCCCGCTTACTTTTGAATCTTTTTGAAATTTTGAAATTCGAAGAGTTGGTGAAAGGATAAGAACAGTCCAAACTGTTGAAACGTCGTCCGACGGTTTCTTCTGACTGTGTCAGGACGTGCAGGAAGTTATGGTGACGTGACAGTACATGGTCATTCCAGACGCTTTTTCAGACGCGTGGGCGCGATTTTTCGGGCGCGTGGCCGCGAAATTAATGGCACGCGTCCTTTCAACAGCTGTTGCCAGCTTGCACTTTATCACGTGTCATAGTTTCATTGCACCTGCGATTTCTCTCTCTTCCGCATTAAATTCATCGCATTAATTGCGATGAGTATATAAAGGGGGAGAGGGTCTCTTGTAATTCACACTTTCACTCTTCTCTTCTTGTAAACGATTTCCGGCGAATACTTTCTGCCAAGCATTCTCCTGAAATCACTCTTCTTTACCTCCAAACCATGTCTTCTACCTACGATTTTGAAGCTGCTGCCGAAGAATCTGACGTGCACGTCGAGATCCCGACTTCTACGTCTGATAAAGACGATAAGAGCACTGCTGGCGAATGCCAGTGTGCTCTTCCGGCCGACCTCTATCGGTACGTCGTCCGGAAGTTCATGCTCGAGTCGTTCGAGCCTAAGTTTCCGGAGCCACACCAGACGGTGTACGATGCCCCCCAGGGCAAGATAGGGGTGTACGCTGCATTCTTCGTTTATGGGAATCTCAGGTTCCCATTGACGAAGTTTGTATACCGTGTCTTGGAGAGGCACGGCGTGCATCTGACGGAGGTACACCCGATGGCGATCGCCAAGATCCGCCACTTTGAGTGGGTGTGCCTCATTCTGGGCGTGGAGCCCCATCCTGACCGGTTGATGACCTTCTATTCTTGGAGGTGCATCCAGGGGTGGTACACCTTGGTCAATCGGATCAAGGGGTTGAAGATCTGCGCTACCGAGCGCAGTCTTCGGTCGTGGAAGCGTGAGTTTTTTTATATCTCCGCTCGCGTCATCCCCCTTGCGATGACCTTTAAGAATGAGAGAGCACTCCCCGCCCTTCACGCCCTCAACTACCAGGAGGCGGAGTGGTTTGCCAAGATCTCCCGGGTCCAGACTCCGGTCTAACCGCTTTGCGGAGTCTGGGATGGTGATGCTTGGGATGAGTCGGGTGTGGAAGGAGGCGTCACAGGTTCCCATCGTCCTCGAATACGGTTTGAACTCTGTCCCTTACGGTATGCTCTGTCTTCTTTGTTTATATAGGTTTGTCTTCTAACTGTTTTTCTTTTATTTCAGAGGGGAACGACTTGCAGTCGCTCCTGCATCCGCGGGAGGCTGATAGTCCCGCTCGGATGGGTACTCGTGCTCTAGATGAGAACGAGTTGCCCATCCTTGAACAGACGGCGGATCGGTTCGTGGAGGTCTACCCGCCAGGCCACGAGATCCTGAGCGCCAGGCGTCCAGGTAAGGAGTTATTCAACCCTCGACCCCTCAATGCTGAAACCTCTGCTGGAATTCCTCTAATCTTGTGTTCTGATGAGGAATCCGCAGATGGTCCTCCGTTGGTGCGGAAGAAGAAGGCTGCCGGCGGGAAGGGGAAGGCGAAGGTTGCCTCCACTGCCGATCCGGTGCCTCGGTCTGATTCAGAGACTGAGAGCGAGGAGGTGGCGGGGAACCCTGGTGGTGATAAGACCACTGCTCCAGAGGCTGAGACGACCGTCACCTCCGAGCAGCCCAGGACAACGACGGTGAGCGGCGTGAAGAGGCCGGCTCCATCGGGTTCGTCCCCGCCTGTTCGCACTTTTAGGCTCAAGAAAACCCGTAAGTACAAACTTCCTTTACTTTTTAACTTCATATCTTTCCGCCATTATACTTATATCTTCTTTGTGCAGGCGTGGATGCTACCGCATTCCAGGGTGGAGCGGGGAGGAGCACCCTGGACATCTCCGCCAGTTGAGCCAACTGTTCCAACTGCGATGACATCTCCGCCGGCTGTCAGTGCCATATTTACTGAATCTGTTACTGAGCCGGCGGTGACTATTCCTGCGGGTACTTCCGCAGCGGCGACCACGGTTGTGAGTTCACCTCCGGTGAGTTCACCTCCGTTGGTTTCTACCGCGGTGGCCTCCATGCCTCCTCCGACGTCGGCAGCTACGGCCGATCCTCCAGGTATGCTTGGGGCTTCTCGCCAACCTCTGCCTCCTTCCCATCTGCCTGACCTCTTGGATGGATTTCCCTTGGGTTCAGGTGATGGGTTTGGCGGCTATCGGCCTGTTGTCGACCCTACAGGTGCGTAGGGTTCTTTTGGCCTTTTTTTATCATCTTTTCCTAACTGCTTTTTGTTTTTTGCAGTGTCGGATTCCAATGAAGTGTATGTTCCACGATGGAACATCCGCCGAGGAACAACCCTTCGCACGCCTGTGGAGTGCGTGGAGTGGGCTCGTCAAGCAGCTCCCAGTGGTGCGTTGGGGGAAGCCATGGCTAGCTACTGTGACATCTGCCCCGATCCGACCCGACCCAGGTACCCGTTTCTCCGATCCGATCTCTTTCTTTTATGATTTAATATTTATTTATACTTATACTTTACTTTTAATAATAATAATATACTTTCCTTCCTTTTTCTTCTCTCTTTTCCTTCCCGCCGTCCCGTCCCTCTTCTTCTCTCTTTCCGCCTTCTTTTCCCTCTTGTTGCCATCCCGCCTCTTTCTCTCTCTTGTCGTTGTTCCGCCCTTAAGCCTTGAACCCCTAACTGTCCTTTGTTCCTTCCCGCCTAAGGTTGTCTGCGCAGCTCCACGCGCCAGACTCCTTACAAGGAAGCCTGCGCGATGACCAGTTGTTCCTGCGATACGCGAGGCAAACTGTTCTCGCAGCGCGCTAAGAATTGTAGTTCTTCTCGCAGCGCGCTAAGAACGGAAGTTCTTCCCGCGACGCGCTAAGAATTGTAGTTCTTCTCGCAGCGCGCTAAGAATGGTAGTTCTTCCCGCGACGCGCTAAGGATTCTAGTTCTTCCCGCGGCGCGCTGTGGACTGTTCTCTGTCTGCCTTCGCCCTCGCGCGTGCGCTCGATGCCTTCTCGCGCTAAACCCTTTGAGTCTTTTCTTCTGTTTAATCCAGCCGTTTACTTTTGTGATGTCTTATCTCCTGTGTTGTTGACCTGACCTATCTTGTGTCTGAAAAGCCACTTTTGGCGCAGCATGCGCACCAACCCCATTGGTTGGCAGAAAAAGTGACTGACATTATCTTTTGAGATCTGCTTTTTCCATGCTTGACCAGTACCTTTATCTGACCCTCCCATGCCTGTTTACTGTTACCTGTCAGCTTTTCCTTTGCCCCATGCAGCTGCCATATCTTTTGATATCTTTTGCTTTTGGAATCTTTTACTTTTTTGGAGATCTTTTCCCCCTTTTCTAGGGATTGTGTTCCTTAGGGTTTCCCTATAAATAATAATGTTAATTTCCTAACACTACACACACAAAGCACTTAAACTCTCCTGTTCTCTCTTACTCCTTGCCGTTGTTCTTCCTCTGCCGTCTCCTCTCTCTTTGCCTTCGTCTTCTATCCTGTTCTGCCCTGCTTTTCCGGTAATATATATATTATATATAATAATTTACTTATTAATTATGCTAACTTATAATCAAGACTTAAATCAAAACATTAAAACAATAATCTTATTTATAGGTTAACTTGTGCTTGTTTAAAGTTGGTTCTTGCTTTATCTTACACCGCATCGTTTATCAAGTGAGTAATCTCGTACCTAATCCCTTTTTATTTTTAATGTTTTGGGATGTTCATGTGTTCATACAAACTTAGAGTCTTAAACTTGTTTATGAACTTTAGTCGCGTAGTATCCCATGTGTTGAGGACGTAGACTTGGCTGTTTATTTGTATGTGTGGATCATTAACCGTCTTGTCGGTCTATTCCGCAGTTCTCATGGTACCATTAGATGAACACGGGAGAACTATCGTTTATGATTTTCTCTTTTGTTTACACTTGCACAGTCTTTCTTGTTTGTGAGCTCAATTGTGAGCACTGGCAGTCTATGAGTATGAATCTTAGAGTTGGTCCCGATCGGATTACACCCTTGTTGAAAACCAGACATACACATGTTGCGCGCAGATTTATTGTTATCTATGTATTGTATTAAACTTGATTTCTCACCAACACGCAAGTGTTTGACGTTTATTTTAACACATGTTCAGGTTTGCTGTAGCTACATTTGGAGCTTGTGGACACGTAGGACGTTTTTACTTTTGGACCTAGATTAAAATGTATCAAGACAAGTTATTGTTGTTCGAATATTTTGCCTTATAATATATTGATTTATGTTGATTTATGTTATCTTGTGTTTACGTTGCGCGTGCGTGAATGAATATATTTATTAAATATTGACACCCAATAGTGTCACGAGTAATGAAACAATATGTGGCGCCCCGATGTATAATCCGCCTTTGGTCGGGGTGTTACAGATTGGTATCAGAGCTCGTTGACTTTAGGATAGGTGGTTAGACGTAACGGCCTAGAATACCTAAGAGTCCCTTCTCGCGCATGAGAGAAATCTCATGTTTGCGCGCTTATTGTTAATTACTCGTTATTTATAAATATGCTTGCGCAGACGCAGCGTATGGTTTTATGTTTTATTTCACGACATTTCGATTATTGCTGAATTTCGATTTTTATTGATTTTACTTACATATTCGTTTGTTGGGATTGATAATCCGAAAAGTCATGGTGATACATGAATAGTTGATTTTCAATTTCCATTTACGATTATGTTCTGAGGTTGGAGACTTGAAAAGTCATGGTGATACATGAATTGTCAACCTCCAATACTCATTTTCTCGTATATTTTAAATTGGGAATTCGGAAAGTCATGGTGATACATGAATTGTAGATTCTTGATTCGAATTTGTTACCTTTATTAAGTCTGCATTTAGGGTCATTTATTTTACTTTAACTTTTGACAGTAACTGACTCCGCGAAACCAAGCTTTTCGAGGTTATACTTTGCGCTAAAACCAAGATATTAACTAAAAATTAAAACTTTTATAGAATGCCTCCGCTATCTCGCCGTCATCAGAGGAGAGAAGCCTCGCGCAGGCGTAGACAGCAACGTTCCCAGGAAATGGCCGCCACAATAGCCTAAGCTTTGAGCCAAAACAATACCTCCGGTTATAACATTAAGTCCTTTAACGCGGGTAACCCTCCAAAGTTCACAGGTCTTGAAGGAGCCACCGTGATGCTCCAGTGGCTTGAGAAAATAGAAAACACTTTCCTCCACACCCAATGCCCCTCAGACAGACGAACCCTATATGCCTCCAGTGTCCTGGAAGCAAGGGCGCTTACATGGTGGAATGGAGTAGCTCATGCGCGTGGCGCAGAAGCTGCTTCTAGCATGACATGGGAGGAAATCAAGGAAATTCTGACGCGAGAATTCTGCCCTCCCAACGAAGTTAAGCGCCTGGAGGAGGAATTTTGGAATCTTAAGCAATACAGCGGTGAAGCGCGCGAGTACGTGACGCGCTTCCATGAACTAAGCCTGCTTGTCCCTCACCTTGTTACCCCTTCCCGCCGAGACATAGAGAAATTCCTTGGGGGTCTCCCCATGGAAATTCAAGATTCTGTATGGGCCAGAAACCCAGTTACCCTCTCTGACGCCATCGAATTGGCCGCTGTGCTCAGCGACAACCATGTCAGAGCAGGAACCCTGTTCCTGCGGGGAACTGAGAAGACCAAACCCACCAAAACTGTCACACCCGGCCCTGAGCGGCGGAAACAGCCGGGCGCGCGCGAGTGGGGATTGATAATTAAGCACGGGCCATTGCAAACATTCAAAGTAAGATTTTCATTGCGCATGAAATGTTTAATACAAATACATTACATTGTTTAAAAATTACATAAAAACATCCAAGTATAAAAACTGTTGAAGATTTCCACTCCGTATCCCCTTGCGCGGCGGGAACAACCACGCGCATCGAAGGGATAGAACTAAAATCTTCCAAAAAGCTAGTTTTAGATGTTCAGCGTGAGGTGCTCTATGTGTGACTCCATGCGCTACCTAGTTATCTCCTGAAAGACACGTAAAAACATTTGAATCAGTATAAACTGAGTGAGTTCACAAGTTTTAGTAACTTGATAAATCGTATCGCGTCATAAACATAATTCTGATAGCATCATTGAAACACATGCTTAGTAAAACATAGTTCTGAACTTAATCTGATAAAAATCGTTCCGCGGTTTACGCGCGAACATTTCTGGGAACTGTGCTCGTCTGTGTAAGTGGCGCTGCCACTAGGAGCGAAACAAGTAATACCGTCCCGCGGGTTACGCGCGGACACATCTGAAAAACCGTGCTCGTCTGCGTAAGTGGCGCTGCCACTACGAGCGAATAATACCGTCCCGCGGGTTACGCGCAGACGTTGTGCCGGAAAACAAGGCGCTCGTCCATGCAAAGAGGCGCGACCCCTACGAGCGGGCTCAAACCCATAGTACTGCCCCATGACCATACTAGGCACTCGTCCATGCAAAGAGGTGCGACCCCTACGAGTGGGTGGATCAAACCAGCAGTCCCTACCCTTAGAGTTCCAATGGTAAAGTGATCACTTACTCGAATCTGGTGCACTATCATCGAAAAACCATAGATAACCGTTCGCATTGCTCATCATGAAACATAACTTAAACACATAATCGCTTGCATAGCTTGTAAGTATACCATGATAAAACATTATTTAAGTACGTGTCCCTCGCCCCGAAAACAGTTTAAAAATAGTGAAAACAGTGAAAATAGGGGCTGTGAGACTCACCTGTGGTTCTTGTTAAGGGGTTAATCGAGATTCGGGTTTTCTTGGTGTTGGCCTCGGAATCGAAGGTCCAGAATACGATTAAATAACAAGAAGTATATATATATTAAGATCAAGAAATAGGAGAGTATAAGGGTTGGAAAGTAGATCTCAAGGTTATATTCTCGGCTTACCTAGTAACAGGATCGGAAATGAAAACAACGGATGCTTGGGAGAGGATTAGTGCAAGTTTGCAGTTCTTTGAAGTGTGTTTTGGGTGATAATTTAGGTTACATATTTATAGGCAAACTCAAGGGAACACAATCCCTTGCTTTAGGGGATTGTAATCTTTTCATATCTAGGTGTAATGATGATAAAGTATGGAAATTATTATTATTTATTTAAAAGTGGAGTAGTGGATAAAAGATTTGATTTGATTTGGTCAGGACATGCAGGTCTGGGGTTGGTGAGATTAGGGTGGCTGACAGTTGACTTTTCATGTTACAGTGTGCTTTTTTCCAGGTACTTTTGTCAGTGTACAGTAAAAAGTGGAAAATCTCTGAAACACGCTACTGTTTCCTTTTGGGCGGGAGTAATCTCCTTACGTCTGGAGAATAGACTAAGTGTTCTGTGCGTATCACTTTGTGCGCATAGCTTTCTGCGTGAAGGACATTTCTTTGCTGCGGGTAGGTGCGTAACCTTCTCGCAGTTAGGGACATTGAGTTTCATTTGTAGATTCTCCAGGTGGTCTTGGTATTTCAACATAGTGATCAGTTATGTCGAAGTCAATTCCATCTTGGAGCTTCAGACAAACTAGCTCTCAATGTTCCCGCCATGCGGGGAGGTTAGTTCCCTTCCGCACGCGCATAAACGATTTAGGGTGCTCCCGCCTTAGCATCATGCGTGACGGTCAACCCATTAGACAACATAACGTTAAGGTACATGAAAACATAAAGCCAAAACATTCGCGCATGGCGCATATAACATATGCCCACGCTGGTTCTTAACATGACGCGCTCGCGCAGGGCGCACATAATATGCCCGCGCTGACTAACATGGCGCGTTCGCGCAGGGCGCACATACAAATGCACGCGCTGACTAACATGGCGCGCTCGCGCAGGGCGCACATAACAAATGCACGCGCTGATTCTAATATGGCGCGCTCGCGCAGGGCGCACATAACAAATGCACGCGCTGATTCTAATATGGCGCGCTCGCGCAAGGCGCATATAACAAAATTACCCAATATTTAGGTTGATTACTTGGTTTAAGGGATAGGGAATTTACCGGGTGTCACATTCTCCCCCTGTTAAGCGAATTTCGTCCCGAAATTTAGGAGACGTTGCTGGCAGAAGCCATGCTCTGAAAGAGGTGTGGGTATTTCTTGCGTATTTGATCTTCTCTTTCCCAAGTGAATTCAGGCCCACGCCTTGATTTCCATTGAACCTTTACTAACTTGATTTTGCTTCTGCGCAACTTTTGTTCTTTCCAATCGGTTACTGCTATAGGTTCTTCTACGAAGTGCAGCTGTTTGTCGATATGAATCTCTTCCAACGGCAAAATCAACGTTTCGTCAGATAAGCACTTTTTGAGGTTGGACACATGAAACGTATCATGAACTCCACTGAGTTCGGCGGGTAAACGGAGTTTATAAGCAACCGGACCGATCCTTTCCAGGATCTCAAATGGTCCAATGTAGCGCGGATTCAACTTTCCTCGCTTGCCGAAACGGGGGACTCCTTTCCATGGAGAGACTTTCAAAAGTACTCTATCCCCTACTTGAAACTCCAACGGTTTCCTTCGCACATCTGCGTAGCTCTTCTGTCTATTGCGCGCTGTCTTAAGGCGATCCCTTATCTGAAAAATCTTGTCTGTTGTTTCTTGGATCAATTCTGGACCAGTCATTTGCTTGTCACCCACTTCAGCCCAGCACAGTGGGGATCTACACTTGCGCCCATACAAAGCTTCGAACGGCGCAGCCTTGATGCTTGTGTGATAACTGTTGTTGTAAGAAAATTCAACCAATGGGAGATGAGTATCCCAGCTACCACCGAAATCGATTGCGCACGCGCGCAGCATATCTTCCAATGTCTGGATTGTTCGCTCGCTTTGTCCATCTGTTTGGGGATGATATGCCGTACTCATGTCAAGACGAGTACCTAAAGCCCCTTGTAACGATCTCCAAAATCTTGAGGTGAACCGACTATCTCTATCAGAAATGATGGACACTGGGACTCCATGTTTTGAAACTACTTCTCGAATATACAATCGGGCTAACTTTTCCATCTTATCGGTTTCCTTGATTGGTAGGAAGTGCGCTGACTTGGTTAGCCGATCTACAATAACCCAGATCGTGTCATAACCCCCAGGTGTCCTTGGCAGTTTGGTGATGAAGTCCATAGAGATTTGTTCCCACTTCCACATGGGAATTTCTGGCTGTTGAAGCAACCCTGATGGTTTCTGGTATTCAGCCTTTACCTTCGAACACGTCAGGCACTTACTGACATACGTCGCGATGGCGCCTTTAAGATTGGGCCACCAATACAGCGCTTTAACATCTTGGTACATCTTGTCTGCGCCAGGATGTACGGAATACCGCGTCTTGTGAGCTTCGTTTAATACTTGCTCGCGCAATCCTCCCTTGAGAGGGACCCATATGCGGTTAGCAAAGTACCGAGTGTCGTTCTCTTTGAGCTCCAAATCCTTAATCATACCCCCAAGGGATTCGTTTTTAACAAACTCTGGTTTCAAGGCTTCTTGCTGAGCGTCTCGGATGCGGGTAGAGAGATCTGCGCGAATGGTCAACCTTAGAGCCTTGACTCGTAGCGTTTTTATTCGCTCCTTCCTACTTAGCGCGTCTGCTACCACATTCGCCTTTCCAGGGTGGTACTTAATTTCACAATCATAATCATTCAACAACTCCACCCATCTTCGTTGCCTCATGTTTAAATCCTTTTGATCAAATATATGTTGAAGGCTCTTGTGATCCGTAAAGATTATACACTTTGTACCATAGAGGTAATGGCGCCAAATCTTTAGCGCGAAGACAACCGCTCCAAGTTCCAGATCATGCGTTGTGTAGTTCTTTTTATTGGTCTTGAGTTGGCGCGAGGCATACGCTATGACTTTGTTCCGCTGCATAAGGACACATCCGAGTCCCTGATGTGAAGCGTCGCAGTAAACGACGATGTCATCCGTCCCCTCGGGCAAAGACAAAATTGGCGCACTACATAACTTCTGTTTCAACATTTGAAACGCTGCTTCCTGACTTTCGCCCCAAACAAACTTCTTGTCTTTCTGAGTTAGCGCGGTCAGAGGTAGAGCTATCTTGGAGAAGTTCTCAATGAAGCGTCGATAGTAGCCAGCTAGTCCTAGGAATTGCCTCACCTCAGTTGGGGTTTTTGGCGCTTCCCAGTTTTCGATGGCCTTGACTTTGGAAGGATCAACGTGTATTCCTTTCTCGTTTACAACGTGACCGAGAAAGTGAACTTCTCTAAGCCAAAACTCACATTTGGAAAACTTCGCATACAACTTTTCTTTCCTCAACAATTCCAAAATCAATCTCAGGTGTTGCTCATGCTCGGCCTTGGTCCGAGAGTAAATCAGAATATCATCTATAAACACAATCACAAACTTGTCCAAGTATGGTTTGCACACGCGGTTCATCAGATCCATGAACACAGCCGGCGCATTAGTTAGCCCGAAAGGCATCACTAAGAACTCATAATGGCCGTATCTAGTTCGGAAGGCTGTTTTCGGCACATCTTCCTCATGGACCCTAAGTTGGTGGTATCCGGACCGTAGATCTATCTTCGAATAATAACTGGATCCCTGCAACTGGTCAAATAAGTCGTCAATCCTTGGTAAGGGGTACCGATTCTTGACTGTCAGCTTGTTCAGCTCCCTATAGTCAATACACATCCGGAAGGAACCATCCTTCTTCTTAACAAACAGTAATGGAGCTCCCCAAGGTGAAAAGCTTGGGCGTATGAAACCCTTATCCAATAGTTCCTGTAACTGATTGGATAGCTCTTGCATCTCAGATGGAGCTAATCGATAAGGCGCTCGAGCTACTGGCGCAGCTCCTGGGACTAAATCAATACGAAATTCGACTTGTCGCGGCGGCGGTAATCCGGGCAAATCTTCAGGGAAAACTTCTGGAAATTCGCGCACTACTGGTAAGTCTTCAATTCTTCGCTCATCTCCTTTCTTCTCTACTACATGCGCCAGGAAGGCGTAGCACCCTTTCCTTAGGCACTTGCGCGCCTTTAGGCACGAAATCAGTTTCGTCGCAACTCCCCTTCTTTCCCCTTGAATTACCAAGGTTTCTCCGTTCGACAGTGGGACCCGAACCTGCTTCTCATGGCAAATAACTTCCGCGCGGTTCTCGACTAACCAATCCATACCTACCACAATGTCAAAACTTCCCAAGTCTATTGGCAACAAATTAATATTGAACCCGTGACCTCCCATGACTATTACACATTGTTCAGTTCTTTCGTTCGCGCATAACTGCCTACCATTGGCTAGTTCTATAGTATAAGGCGTGTCTAGCCTACTGGTTGCTAGGCCTAGGGAGTCTTTAAACTCAGCAGATATAAAACTTAGGTCAGCGCCAGTATCAAATAAAACAGATTCAAAATGGCCGTTAAGCAAAAACGTACCGGTTACCACATTCGGCTCTTCTTTAGCTTCGCCCGCGCCGATCACGAAAGCTCTCCCGCGAGCTTGGTTTCCCTTTTGCGGGCAATCCCGACTAAAATGCCCTGGCTTCCCGCATGCGTAGCAGTTGTCGCTCGCTCCAGCTTCTCTGACACGGCAATTCATCGTCTTGTGCCCTGGTCTGCCACATTTGGCACATTCGATTCTTGCGCATTCACCCTCGTGGTGATACTTGCATTTGTTGCACCATGGGCGAGGCCCGCTGTATCCTTTCCTTGATGGCTCCGCGGCTTGGATCGCGTAAGCCCTTACGCTCTCCTGCTTCTTGAACGGTGGTTGCTTGGAGTCGGACCCTCGGTGGTGAGAGTTCCACTTCCTCTTGGGATCAGAGGTTCGCTGCTCGATTCCGCGCGTAGTTAACATACCCGCACGGACCGTATCCCTTGTAAGGGTGATGGCCCGCGCTACCGCCTCATCAAAGGTTGGAGGCGCTGCGGCGTTGAGCGGAACCCTAACGACAGGAGGTAACCCAAAAATATACCTCTCGATCTTCTTTTCCTCCGTGTTTGCCATGTCTGGCACTAACTGGCAAAGCTCATTGAACCGGTTGTTGTAGGCGTCGATATCCGTTCCTACCATGGTGTGGTTCCAGAATTCCTGCTGCAGACTCTGGATTTCTGCGCGAGAGCAGAACTTTCTCATCATCATTTCCTTCAGTTCTTCCCAGGTCTTGTGAAGAGCAACTTCTCGCCCCAAAGTCTTCACTTGAAGCTTCCACCAAGACGAAGCTGCTTCTTGGAACATGCAGGTCGCGTAAAGGACCTTCTGGTTCTCACTACATCTGCTAATGGAGAGAACTGTCTCCATCTTGTCAATCCAGTTGTAGAGCCCAATGGCCCCTTCGGTACCCTTGAATGGCCAAGGCCTACAGGCCATAAATGTCTTATAGGAGCATCCTTTGTCCAAGGCTCCTGATTCGGGTTCTGGGGTCTCGTTCTGACGACCCTGACTTGATTCGGCCTTGCTGGCCTCATGTGTCGCAATCGCCTGCGCGATTATTTCCGCGAGTTCCTCGGGTGTCATGGTGATTCCCTTGGCTCTAGTTGGAGGCATTCTCGCTTTAAAAGAGTGAAAATATATTAAACTTAGCGCATGTACTCTGAGCACATAATGTTCTTTATCTTTATTCACTAGACACTGTGTGACCCGTGTTCCTAAGTGTGTGTATAGTTTCTTTTGAAAATATTTTCTTTGAAAAATATTTCATGCGATTCCCCAACGGTTATAGTCTAGGTTAAAACTTCTTTTCCTAGTTCGCTATAACCAGTGCTCTGATACCAATCTGTCACACCCGGCCCTGAGCGGCGGAAACAGCCGGGCGCGCGCGAGTGGGGATTGATAATTAAGCACGGGCCATTGCAAACATTCAAAGTAAGATTTTCATTGCGCATGAAATGTTTAATACAAATACATTACATTGTTTAAAAATTACATAAAAACATCCAAGTATAAAAACTGTTGAAGATTTCCACGCCGTATCCCCTTGCGCGGCGGGAACAACCACGCGCATCGAAGGGATAGAACTAAAATCTTCCAAAAAGCTAGTTTTAGATGTTCAGCGTGAGGTGCTCTATGTGTGACTCCATGCGCTACCTAGTTATCTCCTGAAAGACACGTAAAAACATTTGAATCAGTATAAACTGAGTGAGTTCACAAGTTTTAGTAACTTGATAAATCGTATCGCGTCATAAACATAATTCTGATAGCATCATTGAAACACATGCTTAGTAAAACATAGTTCTGAACTTAATCTGATAAAAATCGTTCCGCGGTTTACGCGCGAACATTTCTGGGAACTGTGCTCGTCTGTGTAAGTGGCGCTGCCACTAGGAGCGAAACAAGTAATACCGTCCCGCGGGTTACGCGCGGACACATCTGAAAAACCGTGCTCGTCTGCGTAAGTGGCGCTGCCACTACGAGCGAATAATACCGTCCCGCGGGTTACGCGCAGACGTTGTGCCGGAAAACAAGGCGCTCGTCCATGCAAAGAGGCGCGACCCCTACGAGCGGGCTCAAACCCATAGTACTGCCCCATGACCATACTAAGCACTCGTCCATGCAAAGAGGTGCGACCCCTACGAGTGGGTGGATCAAACCAGCAGTCCCTACCCTTAGAGTTCCAATGGTAAAGTGATCACTTACTCGAATCTGGTGCACTATCATCGAAAAACCATAGATAACCGTTCGCATTGCTCATCATGAAACATAACTTAAACACATAATCGCTTGCATAGCTTGTAAGTATACCATGATAAAACATTATTTAAGTACGTGTCCCTCGCCCCGAAAACAGTTTAAAAATAGTGAAAACAGTGAAAATAGGGGCTGTGAGACTCACCTGTGGTTCTTGTTAAGGGGTTAATCGAGATTCGGGTTTTCTTGGTGTTGGCCTCGGAATCGAAGGTCCAGAATACGATTAAATAACAAGAAGTATATATATATTAAGATCAAGAAATAGGAGAGTATAAGGGTTGGAAAGTAGATCTCAAGGTTATATTCTCGGCTTACCTAGTAACAGGATCGGAAATGAAAACAACGGATGCTTGGGAGAGGATTAGTGCAAGTTTGCAGTTCTTTGAAGTGTGTTTTGGGTGATAATTTAGGTTACATATTTATAGGCAAACTCAAGGGAACACAATCCCTTGCTTTAGGGGATTGTAATCTTTTCATATCTAGGTGTAATGATGATAAAGTATGGAAATTATTATTATTTATTTAAAAGTGGAGTAGTGGATAAAAGATTTGATTTGATTTGGTCAGGACATGCAGGTCTGGGGTTGGTGAGATTAGGGTGGCTGACAGTTGACTTTTCATGTTACAGTGTGCTTTTTTCCAGGTACTTTTGTCAGTGTACAGTAAAAAGTGGAAAATCTCTGAAACACGCTACTGTTTCCTTTTGGGCGGGAGTAATCTCCTTACGTCTGGAGAATAGACTAAGTGTTCTGTGCGTATCACTTTGTGCGCATAGCTTTCTGCGTGAAGGACATTTCTTTGCTGCGGGTAGGTGCGTAACCTTCTCGCAGTTAGGGACATTGAGTTTCATTTATAGATTCTCCAGGTGGTCTTGGTATTTCAACATAGTGATCAGTTATGTCGAAGTCAATTCCATCTTGGAGCTTCAGACAAACTAGCTCTCAATGTTCCCGCCATGCGGGGAGGTTAGTTCCCTTCCGCACGCGCATAAACGATTTAGGGTGCTCCCGCCTTAGCATCATGCGTGACGGTCAACCCATTAGACAACATAACGTTAAGGTACATGAAAACATAAAGCCAAAAAATTCGCGCATGGCGCATATAACATATGCCCACGCTGGTTCTTAACATGACGCGCTCGCGCAGGGCGCACATAATATGCCCGCGCTGACTAACATGGCGCGTTCGCGCAGGGCGCACATACAAATGCACGCGCTGACTAACATGGCGCGTTCGCGCAGGGCGCACATACAAATGCACGCGCTGACTAACATGGCGCGCTCGCGCAGGGCGCACATAACAAATGCACGCGCTGATTCTAATATGGCGCGCTCGCGCAGGGCGCACATAACAAATGCACGCGCTGATTCTAATATGGCGCGCTCGCGCAAGGCGCATATAACAAAATTACCCAATATTTAGGTTGATTACTTGGTTTAAGGGATAGGGAATTTACCGGGTGTCACAAAAACTGTCCCTGAACCCGCAGAAACCAAACCAGAACCCTCAAACCATAACCAGAAACGTAGGCGCAGACAAGTCTACGCGCTTACCAGCCCGCCCATAGTCCAGCAACCCGCCTACCAACCTCTAGTATACGCCCCTCAACCCCTGTCAGCCTACCCAACTCCCCCTGTAGTCCACAACTATGCCCTAACCAATCCCGCACTCCCTGCCCCGCCAACTAAGAAACCCTACACAGGAAACCACCCCTTTTGCCCAACCTGTAGACTCCACCACCCACCTCAAGTCCCATGTCGACTTTGTAACCGATGGTGCCGCGCTGGTCACCTTGCAGAACACTGTAGAGTCCTTCCCGCCAATCCAATTGCGCCAACACCACCAGTCTACCCGCAGAACCCACAACCAACCTACCAAAACCCACGACCCAGATCGTGCTTCAACTGCGGTGATCCCAGTCATTTCCGGAACGCATGCCCGAGGCTACAAGTTCAGATTACGCAAGCGAATCCGGTGAACCAAATTTCGAACCAAGTGACGCGTGGCCGAGCTTTTAACATAACCGCGCACCAAGCGCAAGCGAATAATGACGTAGTTAATGGTACATTTTTGCTTAACGGACATTATGCTTCCGTACTTTTTGATACTGGCGCCGATAGAAGTTTTATTTCTCGCACGTTTGAGCAGAAGCTTGCGCGACCGCGCAACGACTTAAAAGAAAATTTTTCAGTTGAATTGGCTAATGGTGAAACTGTTTTAATTAACTCCGTGATTAAGGATTGCACGCTTAACCTTAACGAAAATGATTTTCTGATCGACCTCATCCCCATGCCTCTTGGAAGCTTGATGTTATTATTGGTATGGACTGGCTCTCGAAAAATCGCGCCGAAGTTATTTGCGCCAAGAAGTTGATTCGCATTCCTCGCGAAAATGGTGATCTTCATATCTACGGCGAGAAACCCTCCCGCGGTCTTAAACTTATGTCTTGCGCCGAAGCCCGAAGGCTCATGCGGAAAAGGTGTATTGCATTCTTAGCCCATGTGGTTAAACCTGCTGAAGAAAAGAAGCTTCGCGATATCCCTGTTGTGCGTGATTTCCCAGAAGTTTTTCCCGATGATCTTCCTGGTATCCCTCCCGCTCGTGAAGTCGAGTTCCGTATTGATCTTGTCCCTGGTGCTTCCCCCGTAGCCAAATCTCCTTATCGTCTTGCACCCGCTGAGATGCAAGAATTGGCAAGCCAACTTCAAGAGTTGACCGCTAAAGGATTCATTCGCCCTAGCTCTTCGCCCTGGGGTGCTCCGGTGTTGTTCGTTAAAAAGAAAGATGGTTCGTTTCGCATGTGTATTGATTACCGCGAGTTGAACAAACTCACCATTAAGAACCGGTATCCCTTACCGCGTATTGACGACCTCTTTGATCAACTCCAAGGTGCCTCTTGTTTCTCCAAGATCGATCTCCGCTCTGGCTATCACCAGTTGCGCATCCGCGATGAGGATGTTCCGAAGACTGCTTTTCGAACTCGTTATGGCCATTTTGAATTCTTGGTCATGTCCTTCGGTTTAACCAACGCACCCGCCGTTTTCATGGATCTAATGAATCGGGTGTGTAGGCCTTTCTTGGATAAATTCGTGATTGTGTTTATCGATGATGTTCTGGTGTATTCTAAGACCAAGGCCGAGCATGAGCAACATCTTCGGTTGGTATTGCAAAAGCTTAGAGCCGAGCAGCTCTTTGCCAAGCTCTCCAAGTGTGAATTCTGGTCTGATGAAGTACAGTTTCTTGGTCATGTTGTAAACAAGATGGGTATTCATGTCGACCCATCCAAGATTGAAGCAATCAAGAACTGGATTACGCCATCCACTCCTACCGAAATCCGTTCCTTCTTGGGCTTAGCTGGTTACTACCGGCGATTTATTTCGAACTTCTCAAAGATCGCATTGCCTTTAACAGCTCTAACGCACAAAGGTAAACCGTATATTTGGGGCTCGAAGCAAGAAGAAGCCTTTCTGACGCTCAAGCGTTTGTTGTGTGAAGCTCCTGTTCTTGCGCTACCTGAGGGTAATGATGATTTTGTCGTGTATTGCGATGCATCCAACCAAGGTCTCGGTTGTGTTCTTATGCAACGAGGCAAGGTTATCGCTTACGCATCAAGGCAACTCAAGGTTCACGAGAAGAATTATACAACTCACGACCTCGAACTAGGCGCAGTTGTTTTTGCCTTGAAGATCTGGAGACACTACCTTTATGGTACCAAGTGTATCCTCTACACTGACCATAAAAGCCTTCAGCATATCTTTGATCAAAAGGAACTCAACATGAGGCAACACCGATGGAACGAACTCATCAGCGATTACGATTGTGAGATCCGGTATCATCATGGTAAGGCTAATGTGGTAGCCGATGCGCTCAGCCGCAAACCCTGCCAGCTTAACTGTATCTTGCCGCGCACGCAGCTTCACTTTGCGCCGATTCAGAGCAATCTTGAATCACGCATTCGCGACGCGCAGCGCGCATCCATCAGTAATGGTAACCTTCGCGCCGAGTTAGCGTGTGGCGCGGAAGCGCACTTTGTCCCTAATCTGAGTATAATTCTCTGCTATCTCAATCGCATCTGGATTCCCTTTGATGAGAATCTTCGCGCTGATATCCTGAGTGAAGCACATAAATCTCGGTATTCTATTCATCCCGGCGCTGATAAAATGTACAAGGATTTGCGCATCACTTATTGGTGGCCCGGTATGAAAAAGGATATTGCTGTGTTCGTAGCTAAATGCCTGACTTGTTCCAAGGTAAAAGCTGAACACCAACGCCCATCTGGTTTGCTCGAACAACCAGAAATTCCTACGTGGAAATGGGAATGTATAGCGATGGACTTTATTACCAAGTTACCTTTGACAGCAAGCAAACATGATAGCATTTGGGTAATAGTGGATCGTTTGACTAAGTCTGCTCACTTTCTGCCCATTCGTGAAAACTACCGTGTTGAGCAACTCGCGCAGCTTTATGTCAAGGAAATTGTCTGCCGCCATGGTACTCCTTTGAGCATCATATCCGATCGCGATGGCCGTTTTATATCTCGCTTTTGGAAATCTCTCCAATCTGCGCTAGGAACTCGCTTGGACATGAGTACGGCATATCATCCTCAGACCGACGGTCAGTCTGAGCGAACTATTCAAACTCTTGAGGATATGCTCCGATCTAGTGTTCTTGATTTTGGAGGTAATTGGGATTCGCACCTGCCTTTGATCGAGTTCTCTTATAATAACAGCTATCATTCCAGTATTGGTATGGCCCCATTTGAAGCACTTTACGGTCGTAAGTGCCGCTCCCCGATTTGTTGGAGCGAAATGGGTGAAGCTCAAATCACAGGACCCGAACTTGTTCAAGAGACAACCGATAAAATCGCCAAGATCCGTGATCATCTGCTGACTGCCAGAAGCCGACAGAAGAGTTACGCAGATCGCAGGCGAAAGCCTCTCGAATTTCAAGTTGGTGATCTTGTTCTCCTCAAAGTGTCGCCTTGGAAAGGTGTTGTCCGCTTTGGGAAGAAAGGTAAGCTTGCTCCTCGATATGTTGGACCATTTAAGATTCTCGCGCGTATAGGAAAAGTTGCCTACAGACTTGACCTGCCGCCCGCGCTCAGTAATGTGCATCCAACGTTCCATGTATCCAATCTCAAGAAGTGTTTAGCTGACGAGAACCTTCACATTCCACTTGATGAAGTTCAAGTTGATGAATCTAGGCATTTTGTTGAGAAGCCTGTTGAGATTATGGATCGCGAGGTTAAGCAAACCAAGCGCAGTCGTATCCCTATCGTGAAAGTTCGCTGGGAGTCCAAGCGCGGAGCCGAGTTTACATGGGAAAGGGAAGATCAAATGAAGATCAAGTACCCGCACCTGTTCTCTGTGCAACCTACTTCGAGATAAATTTCGGGACGAAATTTCTTAAAGTAGGGGAGACTGTGACATCTGCCCTGATCCGACCCGACTCAGGTACCCGTTTCTCCGATCCGATCTCTTTCTTTTATGATTTAATATTTATTTATACTTATACTTTACTTTTAATAATAATAATATACTTTCCTTCCTTTTTCTTCTCTCTTTTCCTTCCCGCCGTCCCGTCCCTCTTCTTCTCTCTTTCCGCCTTCTTTTCCCTCTTGTTGCCATCCCGCCTCTTTCTCTCTCTTGTCGTTGTTCCGCCCTTAAGCCTTGAACCCCTAACTGTCCTTTGTTCCTTCCCGCCTAAGGTTGTCTGCGCAGCTCCACGCGCCAGACTCCTTACAAGGAAGCCTGCGCGATGACCAGTTGTTCCTGCGATACGCGAGGCAAACTGTTCTCGCAGCGCGCTAAGAATTGTAGTTCTTCTCGTAGCGCGCTAAGAACGGAAGTTCTTCCCGCGACGCGCTAAGAATTGTAGTTCTTCTCGCAGCGCGCTAAGAATGGTAGTTCTTCCCGCGACGCGCTAAGGATTCTAGTTCTTCCCGCGGCGCGCTGTGGACTGTTCTCTGTCTGCCTTCGCCCTCGCGCGTGCACTCGATGCCTTCTCGCGCTAAACCCTTTGAGTCTTTTCTTCTGTTTAATCCAGCCGTTTACTTTTGTGATGTCTTATCTCCTGTGTTGTTGACCTGACTTATCTTGTGTCTGAAAAGCCACTTTTGGCGCAGCATGCGCACCAACCCCATTGGTTGGCAGAAAAAGTGACTGACATTATCTTTTGAGATCTGCTTTTTCCATGCTTGACCAGTACCTTTATCTGACCCTCCCATGCCTGTTTACTGTTACCTGTCAGCTTTTCCTTTACCCCCTGCAGCTGCCATATCTTTTGATATCTTTTGCTTTTGGAATCTTTTACTTTTTTGGAGATCTTTTCCCCCTTTTCTAGGGATTGTGTTCCCTAGGGTTTCCCTATAAATAATAATGTTAATTTCCTAACACTACACACACAAAGCACTTAAACTCTCCTGTTCTCTCTTACTCCTTGCCGTTGTTCTTCCTCTGCCGTCTCCTCTCTCTTTGCCTTCGTCTTCTATCCTGTTCTGCCCTGCTTTTCCGGTAATATATATATTATATATAATAATTTACTTATTAATTATGCTAACTTATAATCAAGACTTAAATCAAAACATTAAAACAATAATCTTATTTATAGGTTAACTTGTGCTTGTTTAAAGTTGGTTCTTGCTTTATCTTACACCGCATCGTTTATCAAGTGAGTAATCTCGTACCTAATCCCTTTTTATTTTTAATGTTTTGGGATGTTCATGTGTTCATACAAACTTAGAGTCTTAAACTTGTTTATGAACTTTAGTCGCGCAGTATCCCATGTGTTGAGGACGTAGACTTGGCTGTTTATTTGTATGTGTGGATCATTAACCGTCTTGTCGGTCTATTCCGCAGTTCTCATGGTACCATTAGATGAACACGGGAGAACTATCGTTTATGATTTTCTCTTTTGTTTACACTTGCACAGTCTTTCTTGTTTGTGAGCTCAATTGTGAGCACTGGCAGTCTATGAGTATGAATCTTAGAGTTGGTCCCGATCGGATTACACCCTTGTTGAAAACCAGACATACACATGTTGCGCGCAGATTTATTGTTATCTATGTATTGTATTAAACTTGATTTCTCACCAACACGCAAGTGTTTGACGTTTATTTTAACACATGTTCAGGTTTGCTGTAGCTACATTTGGAGCTTGTGGACACGTAGGACGTTTTTACTTTTGGACCTAGATTAAAATGTATCAAGACAAGTTATTGTTGTTCGAATATTTTGCCTTATAATATATTGATTTATGTTGATTTATGTTATCTTGTGTTTACGTTGCGCGTGCGTGAATGAATATATTTATTAAATATTGACACCCAATAGTGTCACGAGTAATGAAACAATATGTGGCGCCCCGATGTATAATCCGCCTTTGGTCGGGGTGTTACAGCTACCAGGTGGGTAGGCTAACCAATGAGCTTCGGGTTCTCTTGGCCCGGATGCAGCCGCGCGTCGAGCTGCTTTGTCGTGAAAACGACAAGTTAAAAGCAGCTCGCATCCAAGAAGTAGCTCAGGCGCGGGCTGTCCGGGAGGAGAATAGGAGGCTTACCGCAGTGGCTGCGGAAAAGGAGAAGGCCTTCAAGGCCCTCGAGGTTGAAGTTCAGGCCCGGCTCGAGGCCCGTTCCAAGGCTGCCCAAGCTGTTAACGAACAGCTTCGGCTGGCTAAGGAAACTGCACGGAACGCAACCGAGAGGGCCACCAAGGCTGAAGCTGTTGCTGAGCCTTTACGCCTCGAGAATGAGGAACTTAAAGCCAAACTAGAGGCGCTCCAACATGCTCATGATGCCTTGGCGATGGAAGACGCCAAGAAGCTCCAAGAGATCTTGGACCAGAGTGGGGTGCTTGACCATACTGAGCGGAAGCTAAAGGGCGTTGAAGAGGCTGCGGCTAAAGAAGTGTTGCTTGCCAACCTTAACAAAAGTGAAGCCGAACGCGCCCGTAACCAAGCTCAAGCTGCCCTCCAGGAAGCTCTGGTTACCAAGGAATGGCTTCTTCGAGAAGCGTTGTCTCAGGTAAGCTTAGCTTCATAATGTCTTCACGCTTTTCTTTGTAAATAGAAAAGGTTTTGATACTTGTATATTTTTTTTTTGTAGGTTGTGCATCGAGTCTTCACGGACACATCATACGACGATGCCATGAGCGCAGCCCTCAACGCTTCTCATGAGGATGGGGAAAAGGCCGGCTTCCTGCTTGGTCTAGGGTTCATTGAGAAAGGCATCCCGCCTTCCAACTTCCCTTTGTATGATGTGGATACTGAAGCTGTTTATGACCAAGCAGTGAATCAGTATGCCGCCTTCCCGCATCCGGTGGTGGAGAAGGTGAACGAAGTTGCTGCTGCTGATGATGGGCTAGCTATCCTTAAAGCTTTCCTTGAACCGCCACGCTCTACTGATGGTGCTGGTCCAAGTGGAAGTGGTCCTGAAGCTTGATCCTGAAGATCCCTTCCCACTGTTAGGATAGGTTTAGCTTGTACAGATTTATATTCTTGTAGGCGGGTAGTTACCCGGCCATTCTTGTAATGAATATTATGAAATATAAATCTTTGTGCGGGTAAGACCGCTACTTTCACTGGATGACTTGCTTTATAAACGTTATATGACTTGCTCATGCATACTTTAGTTTAAATTAGCAATTTTCCAAGCGTTTAGAATAAGTTAACCTTTGAACGTGGTAGATAATAGGTTGAAGTTTTGCTTCCTCCTTCGTGATTGTGCGGGTAGGACCGTCACTTGCACTTAGTAGGATGGCTAAACTTTACCTATATCTGACCCGCGTGGAGGTTTTCCTCATCTTTTTAGAAATTTTCTAAGTGTTTAGAATAAGTTAACCTTTGAACGTGGTAGATAATAGGTTGAAGTTTTGCTTCCTCTTTCGTGATTGTGCGGGTAGGACCGTCACTTGCACTTAGTAGGATGGCTAAACTTTACCTACATCTAACCTGCGTGGAGGTTTTCCTCATCCTTCTGTTAGAAATTTTCTAAAGTATTTTGAATAAGTTAACCGTTCGACGCGCGGTTGTCAATAGGTTCGGTTTCCTCTCATGATTTGTGCGGTTAGGACCGGCACTTTCATTTAGTGGGATAACAAAAGTTTACCTATGACTGACCTGCGTGAAGGTTTGCCGTTTTTTGGGTTTATGCGGGTTTTGCCGCCTTCCCCACGCAACGACTTTCCACGTAATTATGCGGTGAGTACCGGCATCAGTGTTGAATAAATTAACCGTTCGACGCGTGGTTGTTAATAGGTTAGTGTTCAGTTTCCTCTATCATGATTCGTGCGGATAGACCGGCACTTTCATTTAGTGGGATGACTGAACTTTACCTTTAACTGACCTGCGTGAATGTTTGCCGTTTTTTTGGGTTTATGCGGGTTTTGCCGCCTTCCCCACGCAACGACTTTCCACGTAATTATGCGGTGAAAACCGGCATATCAGTGTTGAATAAATTAACCGTTCGACGCGCGGTTGTTAATAGGTTAGTGTTCAGTTTCCTCTATCATGATTCGTGCGGATAGACCGGCACTTTCATTTAGTGGGATGACTGAACTTTACCTTTAACTGACCTGCGTGAAGGTTTGCCGTTTTTTGGGTTTATGCGGGTTTTGCCGCCTTCCCCACGCAACGACTTCTTTCACACTTATGTATGCGGTGAAGACCGGCATATCCGTGTAGAAAGTTCATAAGTATAAATGTAAAATCATCAGCGTCGATGTTCTAAGGAGAATCATTTCCATTAGAAGTGGCTCTGGGCCTTTTCTTTACAAATTTGGAATTGATCTACATGCAAACTGTGTAATTGAGCTCCCTTCCATGTTGTTGTGATAGGAGTGCCATCGAGCCGATATGCACCTGGTTCGGGATCTCGTTGTTTACGCAGTATGTAGTCTCCGGCATTGAAGCTGCAATTTTATTCGTGTTTTCCCCAGCTGGGGTTCTACACGCATCAGCCTGCTCAGCGTTCGTTACGCCACGAGGTGTGCGAGCGTCCCATCTCTGACAAATGCTTCGACGATGTCCTTTACGTCTGTGCATTCTTCAGTGTTGTGGCCTTTTGTCCTGTGAAAGTCACAGTATTTGCTCCGATCAGCATTGTGACGATGTCGGATTATTGGAGCCTTTGGCCATGGGAGCTCCTCAGTGGCGAATATCTTGGTGACGCTTTTGGTGAGTGGCGTCCATCTGGAGTTCTGGTTCGACTGTACGTTATCCCTTTCGCCTAACCGATGTTGCAAGCCGGATGAGGTGTCAAAGTTTACCCTTTACTGCCAAATGCCTAGCTTCCGCTTTTTGTTTAGTCGGGCGGTAAGGACGTTGTCTTCTCTTGTTTTCTGGGTGTAGAGGTTTGTGCTCTGGGGGAGATCTCTACCCAGTTGCTTCTCCGTTTCCGGAAAGCGTTTAGCTGCTGTCATGATGGCATCCCATGTGGATGGCATGCCATCTTTACCCGTTAAGGTGCGGATGAGCTCTGGGTCGTTCGCGCCCTGGATGAAAGCAGCGCGAACAAGATCTTCGCTAATATTACCCAGACTTAGCTTCTTTGAGTTGAAGCGAGTGATGAAGTCTGGCAAAGATTCATCTTCCTCTCGAATGCATTTGAGGATTGTCCATTGCTCTTCGGTATACTTTCTTTGTTGGCTGAAGTGTTGGCTAAATTTCTGCTGGAAGTCTTCCCAATCGTAGATGTGGTGGACCGGTAGACGATCGAACCACGCTCTAGCTGCCCCAACAAGCGTCATTTGGAACATGTAACACCACGTAGGTTCCGTCCAACTACTGACGGTTGCCCCCGCTATGAACCTGTTCAAATGATCGTCTGGATCAGATATACCATCGTAAGTGCCGATGTTGGACATCTGTTTGGCACTTTTCGGGACGATTGCTTCCGCAATGTCCCTTGCAAATTTGGACGTTCCCGCCTTTGCAGCAGTTGGTGTAAATGTTTTGGAGAAGTCACATGGGTTTCCACCTGCGTTTTTTGGTTTGAAGGTTTCTCCAAAACGCCTTCTCGGTTGGGAGTCCGTTTCCTTACGCTTCCCTTTCGCCCTATGACGAGGGTTTGCGTCACTATCGGATTCCTCCGAATCATTGTCCCAGTACTCTCCGAATTCCTCAGGCTGTTGGAGTGAACGTAAGCGTTCATCCAACTCAGCTTGGAATTCTTTTTGACGTGCTTCCGCCCACGCTTTAACTTCATCGAGTGTTTGGCGGGGGAGCCTCGTTCGTTGTCTCTCTAACTGGGTATCGGTGAATCCCAGTGAGCGATTATTTACTGCACTTGCCCCAGCTTGGGTAACTGGGGTAGTGTTCGTAAAATTTACTGCACTTGCCCCGGCTTGGGTAACCGGGGTAGTGTTCGTAAAAACTGTGTAGTCGCCGGTATTCCCCTCAGTAGCTGGGGTTGTGGTTACCGGAGTTTCTTTAACCATCTTTCCAGAAGTTTGAAAAAACTGAAAAGAAATGAAGTTCTAGCTTTTATGCACGGATGGCGCCAATGAAGAAACACTAATCGACCCCGGGCATATTACGGATAATCTGGGGGTTAAATAGATGTTTCCCACGAGGGGTTAGACCCGGCAAAGATGGTTCTTCTGATAACCTGCAAAACAGACACCGTGAGCTCGTCACTGAGAAGGGGGGGGGGACATAATTAAATGTTGGATAACACGCCAATTAAGATAATTGAGTTATGACTTTTCATGGGATTTTTGTAACGCTATAAAAGGGTTGGAAAGGGGATCAATGATTCCGCAATGTGTGACATTGTAAAGTGAGAAGCAAGATGATATCCAAGTATCAACACACATTGTTTGGTTCATTTTGGGTATTGATGAGATTGGTGGTACCTAAACCCGGGTCATATTTTGACAAGGATGTCACTTTTAACATGAAACATGGCAGAGGGTAAAGGACATTGTTAATGTGACAACGAAATGTGTCACATAATTAAATGTTGGATAACACGCCGATTAAGATAATTGAGTTATAACTTTTCATGGGATTTTTGTAAAGTGATAAAAGGGTTGTAAAGGGGATCAATGATTCCGCAATGTGTGATATGTGATTTAAGTCACATGACCGGGTTTTGGGGTATTAAACAGGGCCGGCCTAGGGGTGTGGCCGGGTAGTCGATGGACACAGGCCCCGACACCCGCTAGGCCCGGAAAAAAAGTTATAATTTTTTTTATGTGTTTTTGTAAAAAAAAAATTATGTATAATCAATGTTTTAACATAATTTCATAACCACTACCTTGTTCTAGCGGCAAAGAGTTATGACCTCTAACCAAGAGGTTGTGGATTCTAATCTTAGTTGAGACATTTTTATATTTATTTTTATACACAAGTTTTTTACACAACTCAAATCATAAATAAGTAGTAAGTAAACCCACTTAAAATTAAATTGTTTAAACAAAAAAGTTGTTTATTTTAATTAAGGCCTAAAAAAAATTTCGCTTTTGGCCTAAAAAATATTTCTTCTCTTCGAAGCTGGCCTGGTATAATAAGTGGCAATACAATGTAACCGAGGGTGGAATTCGCCCACTGTGACAAAATTTAAGTTAGAAAATTTTATAATAATCAATAATAAAAATGATTTGTCGTATATTATTTTTACTAGATTCAAATTGCCTCGTTGTAAGAAAAAGTTGGTTCACTTGGATGAACCTATTTCTTGTGTGTGACAATTGGTTTAAATGATGTAATCTTTCAGCTTTTATCTTACCTTTCGTAGTTGTGCTTGAATTCTTACTTTGCTAGTGAGGACCCTATTTTTAATGATACATGTTAACCAATTTCTAGTCTAGGTATAAGTTACAACTGATATGGACAAAAGAATGGAAGAGGACGCATCGCGGTTGACATGATTTCTATAAAACAAAATTTCTAGTCTCTAATCTCAATTCTTAAAGTTGTATAGAAATCAGAGTACCAAGTATTCTTTGTAAATTGTAACCACCTTGATGTACATTTTACCACGTAGACGATATTTTTCGAGAAAATACATGGACTTGTTCTCCGATTAATTAATTCAGTATAATCGACGAAGATAGGTATAAAACATTTGATTTAAAAAAATGTACACATGAAAAGGACATATGAGTTACGTTTTTCTAACGGCCAACTTTTATTTAAGCATTGCGACTAGTAAGTCACTAATAACCACCAAGTTTAAATCCAAATAGGTGAGTACAACCTTAACACTAAATTACATTAAGATTATTCAAAACGTAAATGAACACCACCTCTCCCAATCTAACCCCATCATTTCTCCTCTGTTATTGGCCCATAAAAACGATAATCGTCTTAATTTTTAATTTTGCCTTCTTCGAATATGTTGATCGACGCACTTGAACCATTAAACATAGTTTCATTTATCGCTTTCCATAAACATCAACATACTTACGTAAGTATGATTGATTGAATTGCCCTTGTTTTGCCCACATTATTATTATTATTATTATTATTATTATTATTATAGTTTTTGTTTCATTGTACACCTGTGAACACCACATTTGATTATATATCACTAGATAATGTAAAAGATATATTAAGTTATGTCAAAAGTATCATTATATTCTTTCACTTAAAAACAATACAAAATGAATACAAATTAAATGCCTTTATCCATCCTACCACTTCATATGTACTCTTTCGTCGGCTTATACATAATTGTCTGTCTAGATAAGCAACCCGTGAATTTGATGATGTGGCCAATGATTTTGACCTATAACCCATTCATTATTTCTACTTTCATTTTTCATATTCTTTATACATGATCTTGAGTATCATGACAAAATTGCTAGATGAAATTATGTTTTAAAGTGTTTTTATTATTGTTATTATTATTTCTGGTTGGCGACAAAGAAGTCACATTAAGAGTCTGTTTGAGGGTCCTAAACTCATTAGCGGATCCAAATACACCATAAGATGGTCTTGGATATCTACCGCGGGTCAACCCTCATTGTCCGAGGAACTAACCCTAGTTACC
This sequence comes from Bidens hawaiensis, assembly GCF_021521415.1. Lineage (NCBI taxonomy): Eukaryota > Viridiplantae > Streptophyta > Magnoliopsida > Asterales > Asteraceae > Bidens > Bidens hawaiensis. Next base: position 25,706 of record NW_027502022.1, on the reverse strand, counting down.
ACACATGGATCCGTCCTTATTAACTTACAAGAAGCCCGTGGGCAAGAGACCAGTCACCCACGAAGGAGACAAAAATGCATACAATTCAAGATTCCCAAAAGAGGAAGGACAAAACACCAACACTGTACCACCCGCCAAAGGCTCCTCCCATAACTAGTGTCACGTCCAATCAGAAACCTCTCCCCCACAAGAATAGAAGGTTTTACTAATAGTGATAGCTCGACCAGTTGTTCTCCACCTCCACCGGCTATAAATACCACACTCAAACCAATAGTTAAAAGATTCTCACTCTTATGATTATTTTCTAAAATTTGTACTTATTAACACGTCGGAGGGTGGTTACGAGAAGAATAACGTATTCTTCTTCTCATAACGAGCTCACGGTGTCATCTTTTGCATGTTTGATGGATAACAACTCGTGGAGACAGGGCCGGCTCCTAGAAGGCGAATTTTTTTTGTACCTTAAGTAAAAGAAGCATTTTTTTGGGTTTAAACAATTTATTTTTAAATGAGCTTACTTGGTTATGATTTGATTTGTGTAAAAAACTTTTGTATAAAAATAAACTTAAAAATTTCTCAAATAAGATTAGAACCCACAACCATTGGGTTAGAGATCATACCTCTTTGCCACTAGATGAAGCTAGTAAGTATGTAATTATGTTGAAACATTGATTATACATATTTTTTTAATAAAAATTCATATAAATTTTTTTTTTTAAAAAATTCCTAGCGGGTTATCGGGCATGTGACCGTCGACTACCCTACCACCCTATAAGGCCGGCCCTGCGTGGAGATCAGATTTGACCCTAAAACCGGTTGAGACATAAGTTTACCCCTTAGGTTTGATTCAGGTTTAACCTTTAGGTTGAGCTAGCATTTCTTCAATATGGTTTTAAATATCTATCTTGAGTGATTAGTGAGGATGATATATAAAATTTTAACATATACAAAACAAATTGTTTAATCTTATTGTCGTAGTTGGCTAGTTGCCATCATCACTACCATCTCCTCTTGGCTCTTTTCCACAAAACAAATAAACGATGAACACCATTTTTGTATTGTTGTCTTCGTAGCTTGATTATTTATACTAGACAATATATACAAGTGTACATATAGGTAGAGGTGCACAAATCGGGTTTTTTCTAATACCTGTGTTCGGGTATGGAACGGGTTTTAGGTATGATCGGGTATTGAAAAATCGGGTATTGAGAGAAATCGGGTAGTGTTCGGGTAGGGTATTGAGGAGAAAAACTCAACCCTATGTACCCGGGTGGGTATGATCGGGTTCGGGTATTGGAGCCGGGTATTAATACCCGTTTTGAGTTTGTAATTTTTTTATACATTTTTTAATTTTTTTTGTTTAAAATTTAATTTTTCTTCGTAATTTATAAAAATAATTAAACTATATTACAAAAATCATAAATCCACTTAATTACAAATTATTTACTTAGTAATATGCATTTTACAAAAACTTAAATATAAAAGTTGTGAAGTAAACATAAAAATATACTATAAAAACTTATGTATTATTTCGGGTATTAGAAAATTGGAAATTGGGTATTGGGTACAACCAGGTATCAGGTATAGGGTATGACCAGGTCCCTGTCTTTACGGGTATAAATCGGGTACGGTTCCGGGTACGGATATTGATCTCAAAATGCATACCCTATCCATACCCTACGGGTAGGGTCGGTTCCGGTTTCGGGTATAGAATACCCGGGTATCAGAAAAACCGGTTTCGGGTATTTTTTCGGGTCCGGTTCCGGATCGGGTTTTTTGTGCACCTCTACATATAGGTGAATATACTAATATTGTGATTTTGAATGTCACATGAACAAGAATGCATATCAAAATCAACCTTGATCTTTTATATCTTAAAATTCATGCATATCAAACTACAAATTATATTTACATGCACACATGTGGATATTAATCCACTTAATTATCCAAGTTAACTCAATAAAGATCAAGTTTAATTCAATAAAAATTGTTTCATTGTCTGGATGATATCATCTTAAAGTAGGTTTGAATAATGTCATCGGGCGATAGATCAGTGAAATACCCTTTACCAACGGTCACACCCACCTCGGCTCCTAGCTGTTCAACCGCACCTTGAACTTGATCACCACCAACCTGACTCGGTTCAACCAAATTACAAGCCACCTCAATAACATCATCATGAACTAGAGCCATTGATTGAACCGATACAAGCCCACCGCCTCTTCCACTCACCCTCCTTGCAATCCTACGAACCACACCAATGTCCTTGCAAAACACGGGCACGTTGTAGTTAACCACCCATCCACTTGCTCCTATGACCACCACACCCTTGGTTTTGACCACTTGGACCGGACCTTCGTCTGGTTCAAGTGGTAGAACCTCTGACTCTAGCCCACCTGACCATTGTTGTCCTGTCGCATTCGGCTTGAAGTAGCTGAGTTCCCTCCGGACCGCATCCAACAATCTATGCTCTTTGTGAGCGGCTCCATATGCGTAGCAAGGGACTACAATGAACATTAATAATAATAGTAGTAGTACTGATCAAAATAATAATAAATAATAACAGTAGCAGTAGCAGTAGTAATAATGATAATGTGGTTTAATGTAGTAGTAATAATAATAATATTAATATTAATAATAATATCGTTCAAAATAATAATAACAACAACAACAACAAACAACAACAGAAGTAATAATAATGTTGATCAAAATATACGGAGTAATAATAATAAATATTAGATAAAGTTTAAAGTTGTAGTAAATAATAATAATATTAATAATAATAACAACGACAACAAACAACAAGCTGAAGTAATAATAATGTCGATCAAAATATACGGAGTAATAATTATTATTATTAGATAAAGTTTAAAGTAGTAGTAGTAGTAATAATAATATTAATATTAATAATAACAACGACAACAAACAACAGCATAAGTAATAATAATGTCGATTAAAATATACGCAGTAATAATAATAATTATTATTATTAAATAAAGTTTAAAGTAGTAGTAATAATAATAATAATAATAATAATAACGAAAACAAACAACAGAAGTAACAATAATGTCGATCAGAATATAATAATTATTATTATTAGATAAAGTTATATGAATGATCAAACCTTTAAGTATGGAACCAACATCCTTAGCTAGAGCTCTAGCAATCAATGCAACTTGTTGAACAGAAGTTGAACCTAAAGGATGAAAGCAAACATGATCAACGACACCAAGACGAGGATGAGTTCCACTATGTTGGTCAAAGTCAATGGCTTCATAAGCTGCGTTGACCATCGAGAAAACTGCATTCTTCAAAGAATCTGATGATTTGGAGACAAGAGTGTAACCAACTCTATTGTATGTCTCATCTTCAAACTTGTTAACAATTGCGGTGTCGGGATACATTTTAGCGGCTTGTTCAATCAACTCGAGAGCCGGCTTGTTTCGTGCACCGGATATGTAAACTTTACCACAATAAAGCATTGAAGCAGACATATGTTTGGTTCTTTGTAAACTAGTTTGGTATTTTAATGTTTGTGTTATATGGTTTGTTTTGAATGGTGGGATCATTGATATATATGGCCTCTTCATACCTAATTTTCAAAATAAGAATTTATTTTATTTTATTTATTTATATTTTTATTTTTACAACAACTATTTAACTCACAAATATAACATGAGCTAACATGCCCTTTGCTCTTGGTAACAAACCATGTCATGAGAAAACTCGTTGCCTGATGCTTGTCCAAAGCTCGCTCGAAACTAGCTAGTTTGACACTGACTTATTTATAAGCGAGTCGAGCATTTAAAAAATAAGTTCACTTGTTAGTTGGACCGTTTGGCTACCTTAAGCTATAGCCTAAATTATAATATGTGTTACTATGTATAAGCTATTACCCTATTTTAATATATAAAAATTATAAATTATGTAGTTTATAACTAATTATGTAAAATTAATTTGCTTTCAAATAAAGAGTTGCCTTTAGAGTTTTATAAGTGAAGCTCAAACTCAACATTCTAGCTTGTTAATATAAAATAGTTGAGTTCGAGCTCATCATAACTCGGCTTTAATTGATTCATTTACAGCTCTAGATTAACAATTGTTTTTAGTGTTCACGTGAAATAAACTCTTTCAAAATCGTGTTTATTTTGTAACTAGATTTTCTTAGGTTTTCTAAGTTTCTATAATTATATTTGGTTACACATGATAATTAACGGGTCGATTGGATAATTTGTTATAATATACTCAAATTATAATAATAATAAACCTTTTACTACGATTAAACTTTAAAATGAAAAATGATTCAAATGAGTCGCCACCACCCATCACCAGCGTCTCTCACCAGTCACCACCCTTACTTAACAGTCTACCACTCGTCAATGTCACCATCATCGTTACCACGACGCATCACCGTCAATTCTTGTATCTAAGTGCGCGTAAGTATCATTTGATACGCAACAATCATTAGTGTTCTCAAATCAACTTTTACTAACAACCAACCCAAACTTAGAAAAGAAAGAAAGAAAAAAGGTTGAATCTAAATTTGAAACCCAACTAAAATGAATTATTATTATTATTTCATATATAGTAAAGCAAACAAGCAAAAAGATAGATGAATGGCTAAATTAGCACACACAATTCACGTGTGAAACTAAATTATTGCACACACAATCAGTTGCAATAGCAAACTGTCGAAGCACGAGATGAATCTGACCTGATCCATGACGATGTTTCCACGGATTTCAAGATGAACGAACCACGTCTTGATCTTCTTCTCCGGCTGGTTGGGATCTGCAATGACTTTTTGGGGGTGTGGAGGTGACCGCTAAGAAATCTCCAGGATCTCTTGTTCACAGACACAAAAATATGGTGGTGGCTCTTATTGAGAATGACCAACCCCTAATAAGGAGGTGGAGACCTCCTTATATAGGGAGCCTCATGGCCACCATCATGGTACCCTAATGGGCCTAGCCCAGTTAGGGTTACCTCCACAAAACCCTCTCAGCCCAATAACATTGTATTAGTCCATATAATAAAATAAGCCAAACATAATAAATTTAGGGTCGTAAAACCGGGTTTAGTACCATACCCCTACAAGCCCCCCCAAGTCCAGCGTTGCTCCTGGACGCGCAAGCGTTTAGGTGGAGCGCTGGACTTTATGAGGTGTGTTAGGGCGTGAGGCGGTTTTTTCCCTTTTCTTCGGCCTTATCTTTATTGTCTTTGAGTTTTGGGAGGTTTTCTTCATGGTTTTTATGATAATGATGGTGCACTAGCATGAATAAGATATAGCACGCCGAATAATAAAAGCCTGCGCGCGAGGCGACTTACGAGCTATGAGAATAATAAAGCTTGCGCGCGAGGCGACTTACGAGCTATAAGAATAATAAAGCTTGCGCGCGTGAGGCGACTTACGAGCTGTAAAAATAATGAAGCCTGCGCGCGAGGCGACTTATGGATCTATGAGAATAATGAAGCCTGCGCACGTGGCGTCTTACGAGCTATAAGAATAATAAAAGCTTGCACGCGAGGCGTCTTACGAGCTATAAGAATAATAAAAGCTTGCGCGCGAGGCGTCTTACGAGCTATATGAATAATAAAGCTTGCGCGCGTGAGGCGACTTACGAGCTGTAAAAATAATGAAGCCTGCGCGCGAGGCGACTTACGGATCTATGAGAATAATGAAGCCTGCGCGCGTGGCGTCTTACGAGCTATAAGAATAATAAAAGCTTGCGCGCGAGGCGTCTTACGAGCTATAAGAATAATAAAAGCTTGCGCGCGAGGCGACTTACGAGCTATAAAATGATGATAATGACTGGCCCACAAGGGCCTCCTCCGCGCAGGATGAATATCCCGGCCTGTTTTCAAAATAATAATGGAGGCACAAATGGCCAGATAATAATAATGATGTCATAGGTGTTTGTGCGGCTCGTAGCCGAACCTGCAAAAATATGTCAACTAAAAGTGGATGTATTGCATGGTTCCCATCCTCGGGCAAATTATGAGGTGTGCCCAACCTTTAAGCTTGGCGCGTGGCCTATGGGTTTATGAGGATTCCCAACCTTTAAGTTTGGCGCGTAGCCATATGGGATATTATGAGGATTCCAAACCTTTAAGTATTGCGCGTAGCCATATGGGATATTATGAGGATTCCCAACCTTTAAGTATGGCGCGTAGCCATATGGGATATTATGAGGATTCCCAACCTTTAAGTATGGCGCGTAGCCATATGGGATATTATGAGGATTCCCAACCTTTAAGTATGGCGCGTAGCCATATGAGTACAATCATGGTTATTCTTATCCTGATTTGGATTAGACTATTCATTTGTTATGTCGCTTACGCGCGGCCTGCGCAATGTCTCCTTTATTCTCACGCGCAGATGTGGTGCGTGAGCGTGCATGATGCGTGAGCATCTAATATGCATGAGCGTACGTGAAGCCCAATAACATATGTGATGCGTGAGCATATGAGATGCGTGAGCATGTGATATGCGTGAGCATACGTGATGCGTGAGCATACGTGATGCGTGAGCATACGTGATACGCGTGAGCATGCGTGATGCGTGAGCATGTGATATGCGCCACGAGCATAGGTTTTGGCTGTCTTCATGAGCATGTGATATGCGTGATTCGCTGTGGCGTAGAGTGATCGCCAGGGGCGCGCATGCGACCCGCTGTGGCGTAGAGTGATCGTCAGGGGCGCGCATGCGACCCGCTGTGGCGTAGAGTGATCGCCGGGGGCGCGCATGCGACCCGCTGTGGCGTAGAGTGATCGCCGGGGGCGCGCATGCGGCCCGCTGTGGCGTAGAGTGATCGCCGGGAGAGCGCATGCGGCCCGCTGTGGCGTATAGTGATCGTCGGGAGCGCGCATGCGGCCCGCTGTGGCGTATAGTGATCGCCGGGAGCGCGCATGCGACCCGCTGTGGCGTGTAGTGATCGCCGGGGGCGCGCATGCGACCCGCTGTGGCGTAGAGTGATCGCCGGGGGCGCGCATGCGACCCGCTGTGGCGTAGAGTGATCGCCGGGGGCGCGCATGCGACCCGCTGTGGCGTAGTGTGATCGCCGGGAGCGCGCATGCGGAATCCGAAGTTGATCCACAGGGAGCGATTTTGATCCGCTGTGGCGCGCACGATCTAGAGATTTTGAATATCCACATCAGGTAGGTTTTATGTAAAACCAACAGATCTAATAGGATTTATAGATCTATGAATATGAAGTGTGACTGTTGCTCAAACGAACCCAGATCTGAAAAAATCATAACTAGATTTGGTATATTTCACTTAGAAAAAACACAGATCTAAGGGTTTTCCCCAAAAGTTCGGTGGTATTTCTTCCTGTGTATTTCCAGATCTGGAAGTATTTTTTAGATCTACGGATTTTTGGATTTCCATAGAACATATCTGAAAGAAGAAATCGTAGACCCGAGATATTGATGAATAGATCGGAGGGCCGAGACGAGAAGCGAAGCGTGGTTCATTGCCGTCCCACGGATGGCGCCAATGTCGAAGCACGAGATGAATCTGACCTGATCCATGACGATGTTTCCACAGATTTCAAGATGAACGAACCACGTCTTGATATTCTTCTCCGGCTGGTTGGGATCTGCAATGACTTTTTGGGGGTGTGGAGGTGACCGCTAAGAAATCTCCAGGATCTCTTGTTCACAGACACAAAAATATGGTGGTGGCTCTTATTGAGAATGACCAACCCCTAATAAGGAGGTGGAGACCTCCTTATATAGGGAGCCTCATGGCCACCATCATGGTACCCTAATGGGCCTAGCCTAGTTAGGGTTACCTCCACAAAACCCCCTCAGCCCAATAACATTGTATTAGTCCATATAATAAAATAAGCCAAACATAATAAATTTAGGGTCGTAAAACCGGGTTTAGTACCATACCCCTACACAAACAAAACATCAACATCACTTTTTTTTTATAAGTTTATACACGTCATGTAATTGTATGAAGACCTTATCTACATCAAACTCAAAACAAACATTTTATGTTACCATTGGGCTTTCTCACATCAATGATCATATATAGCTTATTTTATTTTTTATTTTTTTTATTATTATTATTATTTTTGTAAAATTGAGATTCCGGATTTGGAAAACTCGCAAAACTCTTCAACCTTCTAACTATCTTTCATGTTTGATATCATGATGTGCCGGGTCAGGCTTGGAAACTGTTCAAACGGTTGCATCGAATTGTTCAACCAGTAATATAAGCCGGTTTGATGTCCCCGACAGCCTGTACAACTAACAGTACAGACCAATTTAAAGCGGTTTTTAAAACATTGAGAAAAATTCATTCTTTTCCTTAAAAAAAAAGTTGTTAACTTAGAAAGGAAAGTAGTTTTGATGGGCACATGGTTTTGGACTTTTGGGGAGGTTAATGAACACTTTATTATTCCAACAATTGTGTTTCATTATCTTGTACTTAAGTAAAGTTTAAACTTGTGTCCTTAGAATAATTATTTATTAAATTGGGTTATTTCCAAGGTATTTACTAAAATAGGTTGTTGAATTTATATATTTGTAAGTTTAGGTGGAGAGTTTGTTAGTGTTTTGATATATTAACGTTAGACGTGTTTGAGAGAACTGATTGGTATTTTATACACGCTTACTTTTTATATTATTATACATTAAAAATACATCAATCTATAATCTCAAAAACTTGCAACCTTTCTCACTTGTCACTTGTGGCGTCCTCCATTAAACTAATTATCGAATATATCAAACTAAATATATTTTAAATGTGGGTATTTCAGTTATTTATTTAGACTATCGATTGGATATAATAAATATCCAATTTAAAATCTTACCATATATAAGTCAAGCTATGAATATTTTCGTTAGTGTTTAAATACTTCTGTATATTTTTTTCTTTTTCTTATATGTTTTTTTATTCTTTTAAAGAATCTCTAATTCAATATGAGATGACAGTGGTGAGCAATTAAATCTTGAGGTCTAGATAGTCCATCAGTCGTCACTCGTCAGCATTGTAGCGAATGATGCGCGTAAAAAAGAAAACAGAACCCGAACCCTAACGGGTTACCTCTTAAATTGGTTCAATGTATGTTATAAGATTAAAAGATATTACTATTAGCTTTTTTTTCCTTTTATCTGTTGTAGGTTTTATAATCATACGTAATTAAGTCGGTGTTATGAGTAAAATAGAACAAGTCACAAATGCATGATAAAAAGAAAAAATATATATGAAAGTCAAATTACGTAACATTTGCTTGAGTTGACATCTAAATGGGCTCAAATCATTTTGGGTTTAAATGAACCAGAGTTTGGGCTTATCTCTGAACCCACTAAATAAAGACCCAACTGATGTCATTTCGGCCTTTTGGGTTTACAACCCTCAGCTTTTGTAAATTGAATAAATTGTTAATGTGACAAACTTCCAATTTTCTTGTCACGTAGATAAATAATGATAACTTGTCGTTTTAATTTGCAATCACGATAACAAAAATATAATGCACCGTTCGATAACCGTATAGAAATAATAACCTAAATATTTACCTGAATTTGGTTTTCATTTTGTGCTTTTCACATCGTCTTTCATATACACCATATATAGATTTATCATAATAAGTTTAAAAATTTCAAAATCGACATTTAGAAATCTTGAGGCTTCTTGATTTGATTAACAAAACAAAATATGAGAAGATTCATTACTTTCATTATGATCTAAAGCATATATATATATATATATATATATATATATATATATATATATAAGGATAAACCAGGGCTAAACTAACAGACTAACGTGTAACTTACTAATAATTAACAGTCAACTAACTATATTAACGGTTAACGCTATCAACTATACTAACAACCCCCCCCCCCCCCCCCCCCACACACACACACACACACAAGTTGGTGGTTGTGAAACCCCAACTTGGATAGCAGAAGACTATGAAGAGAAGGATGAAGACTTTTAGTCAAAAGATCAGCAAGTTGTTCATGTGAAGGAGTATGTGGCAAAGTAATCAACCCATCATGCAATTTTTCACGAACAAAATGACAATCCAGGTCAATATGCTTAGTTCTTTCGTGAAAAACTGGATTTTTAGCAATATGAATCGCAGCTTGACTATCACATTTAACCATAACAGAAGTAACGTTTGGAACATTAAATAATGAAGAAGCCGGGTAAGCCAAGCAAGTTCTCCAGTCACACGTCGCAAAGATCTATATTCCGCTTCAGCAGAGCTTAAAGAGACAGTCGGTTGCTTTTTAGATTTCCACGAGATAGGACTTCCGCCAAGAGAAATATAGTAACCACTAACCGAACGTCGAGTATTTGGACAAGAGGCCCAGTCCGAATCACAATGAGCAGTAAGAGAAAAATCAGGGGCATTATTAAAGAATAACCCTTGAGATATAGTACCATGAATGTAAGCTAATGTGTGTAAGGCTGCATCCCAATGAGGTTGTCTTGGATCTTGCATGAATTGACTAAGAAATTGCACAACAAAAGCCAAATCAGGGCGAGTATGAGTAAGATAATTCATTTTCCCAATCAACCTCCGATACTGCATAAGGTCTGAACAAAATTCTCCAACACCAGCCTTAAGTTGTAACTTCGGTGGTAGAGGAGAAGAGACAGGAGTATCAGAAAGCAACTGAAATTCATTAACTAGATCAGAAGTAAACTTTCTTTGGGTCATAATAACTCCATGAGAATCAGGTAAAACTTCTATACCCAAAAAATAATTGAGATGACCAAGATCCTTAATCTTGAAAGTAGCATCAAGAAAAGATTTTAAAACTTGTATTTCAGGAAGATGATTGCCAGCTACAAGAATATCATCTACATAAACCGCTACATAGACCACAAAATCACCCATTTTCTTGAAAAATAAAGAGTAATCATTTGATGATCGAATATAACCCTTTGATTTTAAAGCATCGGAAAGTTTACCATACCACTGTCTAGAGGCTTGTTTAAGTCCATAAAGGGACTTTTTAAGTTTAAGACACTGACCAAAAGGTAAAGGCATGCCAGGAGGTGCATGCATATATATATCCTCATCAAGATCACCATGTAAGAACGCATTATTAACGTCAAGTTGAAACAAATCCCATTTCAGTTTTGTGGCTATAGCAATAAGACTGCGAATAGTGGTCATTTTAATGACATGCGAAAAAGTTTCATTAATCAATGCCAGCTTGTTGAGTATCTCCTCAAACTACTAGACGGGATTTGCACGTTCAATTGTACCATCAGCAAGATACTTAATTTTGTATACCCATTTACCCTTAATGGGCTTCTTACTAGTAGGAAGAGAAACAATATCCCAGGCGTGATTAGCTGTAAGAGCATCAAATTCTTTTGCCATAGCATCCTGCCATGCAGGGTGCCCTGCAGCCTCTTGATAGGATGTAGGTTCATGAAGTAGGTTAATAGTAGCATCAAGACATTAAGTGGACATAAATAGATTATGAAAAGGCAAAGAGGTAGAAGAATAACAAAAATTAGTAATGGTATGATGACAAGAATCAGCTTCAGTAAGAACATGATTACAAACATAGTCTTGCAAATAAGATGGTGGGATATGAATTCTAGAGGAACGACGAAGAACCGGAGGATGAGGAGAAGAACCAGAAACATCACAAGAAAATTGGGTAGTAGATGGAATAGAATCAGTAGTTGGAATTGAAGTGGGAGAAGGAATGGACTCGAGAGGAAGAGTGAATGAAACATCAAGAACAAAAGGAGAAAAACTGTCAAAAGAAGGAAAAATAGAAGACAAAGAAGTAAAGAAACATAGGGAAAAATATGCTAAAAAATGACATCTCTAGACAAAAAAATATGACGTGGATTAAGATTGTAGATTTTATATCCTGGATAACCAATAAAGAGACAAGGCAAAGCTCGAGGCTGAAATTTGTCTCTGCCACGAGTAAGAGTGGTAGCATAACAAAGAGATCCAAAACTTCTCAAATGATGATAGGAAGGTGATTTTCCAAAAGGTAATTCATGAGGAGTTTTCCCATTAAGAAGAGTTGTTGGAAAAATGTTAATAAGATGAGTGGCAATCAACAGACAATCTCCCCAAAACTTAATTGGTAATTTAGATTGGAAAAGTAAAGTCCAAGCAGTTTCAATAAGATGCTTGTGTTTGCGCTCAACAACACCATTTTGTTGAGGGACACCGACACAAATGGTTTGATGAATAATGCCTTTGTTAAGAAGATAAGCGCATTGTCTAGTACCTGAACCAAGTTCAAATGCATTGTGATGTAGATTTATGGCTGGGAGAAAAAGGTAAATAATGTTGCCTAGATTTTGGACAAATCTCACATTATTCAATATGATCCACATGTGTATTAGAAAAGAAATGTAATTGTTTGAGTTTATACAATGGCAAATGGCCAAGTCTTTGATGCCATGTAATACTAATGACAACAGAATTACAAGAAGATTGAGAAAACAAAGTACAATTATTCAAAGAAAGACAAGGTAAAGATGGATGCAGCAGATACAACCCATGAAGAAGTTCACCAAGGACCAGTGGCTTCTTCATTGAGGGGTCCTTCAAGACGCAAGAAGTTTTAGTGAAATAAACTATGCCACTTGTATCATCACAAAGCTTGGGAACAGACAATAGACTGTGTTTAAATTGTGAAACAAGAAGAACATTTTTTAGAGAGAGATTTGAATTTAAAATAAAAGTTTCATATTTGTGAACTTTAATAGCATGTCCATTTGGAAGACCTATGCATATAGGTTGAAAAAGAGATTGTATATTAGTCAAAAGACTTTCGTCATTACACATATGATCAGTGGCACCCGTGTCAATGATCCAATTTGTAGTTAAAATAGAAGAATTGCAAGCCATTATACCTGCAAAGTTGGATGGCTAAGTTTAGAAATATTGAAAGCAACATCCCCATTTTCAGATTTCCCAGAATATGGCTTTTGTAAAAGCTGCAGTAAATCACCAATTTGTTCAGAAGTTAAACCAAGTGGCGCTTGTTCTTTTTGTTCAGTCACATCAGATTCACCAGAAGCATTGTTTGCAGAAAACCTTTTGGTCTTTGTGAACTTGAAATCCTTTGGAAAACCAACAAGCCTATAACATTTGTTTGATGTATGACCAGACTTCTTACAATGAGCACCTACCTCTAATTTCTTTTTTTCAAACCTCGAGTAGGAGTTTCGAGAATTAACATTCATTGATTAAGATTCGGTAGAAAAAATATTAGTGGAATGTATTTCTCGTTGATTCTCATCTTGAATAAGAATTACATATGCTTCACTAATTGAAGGAAGAGGTTTCATCATGAGAATATTACCTCTAATACTATCATAACTGGAATTCAAACCCATAAGAAACCGTACTAAGCGTTGATCCTCTTCTCGTTTAGCAAGAAGATGAGAAACACCACACGAACACGGAGGAATAGAATTCAACGCATTTAATTCATCCCAAATTTCTTTGATTTTGGTAAAATAAGTAGCGATATCACCACTGCCTTGTGAAATTGCACAAATACTCTTTTGTAACTGATACAATTTAGCACCATTCACTTGTTCATATCGATCATTCGGTTCAATCCACAGTTTATGTGCAGTTTCAGTATACAAAACGCTAGCAGATATATCTCTAGACAAAGTATTGAGAATCCAAGATATTACCATGTCGTTACATCTTTGCCATTGAGCAAGAGAGGAATAATTAGTCGTTCTGATTGAAATTCCATTAACGAAGGACAATTTGTTCTTCGCTGAAAGTGCAATTGTCATGGCTCGTTTCCAGGCACCAAATCCTGTTCCATCAAATGATTTTGAGACTAAATCATTCCCGGATGATCTGAAGGATGAAGATACAAAGGATTTGAAGAATCAATAGTTAGGGCTAGATGTGGCAATAGGAGTGGGTTGGGTTGGATTTGGGTGATGGGTTAGGATGGGTATGGGTCAGGATGGATATGGGGTCAAGATGGATTTTTAAAATAGAGGGTTAGGATGGATATGGGTCAAGATGGATAAAACTAACTCATCTTGACCCAAGTGAAAGTTGACATACAAAGGGTTTTAAAAACCCCTCAAAAAAATATTTAAAAAAACTATTAAAAAAATAATAACTCAAAATATAAATAAAAAACGCAAAATGTAAAATAACTAAAATGTTTCCCACATCCTCCTCGTTCATAAAAAAAATAAATAAATAAACTTTTTGTTCTGGTTCAATTTCGAGTTTTTCGGGGTTTTTTCGGTTCGGTTTTGTTTTTTTTTTCATTTTGGTTGGTTACGGTATCTGCTCGGTTTCAATGATTTCGGTTTTTTTGGTTTCAGTGTTGTTTTGTTTTAGTCAGTTTTTTCGGTTTCATTTCGTTTTTTTTGTTTCGTTTCGATTCATTTGTTTTATTTTGGTCGGCTACGTTTTAGTTTTTTTGTTTCGTTTTGGTAAGCTTTATGATTGTCTTTAGCTTTTTTTTGTTTCATTTTGGTCAGTTTTCAGTTTCATATCGGTTTTTTTGTATCGTTTTGGTCGTTTTTCTATTTAGGTTTAGTTTCGTTTCAGTTTTTTTTTTGTTTCGTTTGTCAGTTCGGTGTTTTTGATTCGTTTTGGTCCGGTTTTTAAATTGCATTTAGTTTTTTATGTTTCCTTTTGGTCAGTTTTTCAGTTTCAATTCGGTTTTTTTGTTTGGTTTCGGTCGTTTTCTATTTCGGTTCAGTTTCATTTCGGTTTGTTTGTTTCGCTTTGGTTGGTTCAGTGTTTTTGTTTTGTTTTGGTCAGGTTTCAGTTGCATTTCGCTTTTTTTTTGTTTTGTTTTGGTCGTTTTTCTTTTTCGGTTCAGTTTCGTTTTGGTTTTTTGTTTTGTTTCGGTCGGTTCGGTGTTTTTGTTACGTTTCGGTCGGTTCGGTGTTTTTGTTTTGTTTTGGTCCGCTTTTCAGTTGCATTTCGCTTTTTTTTTGTTTCGTTTTGGTCAATTTTTCGGTTTCATATTGGTTTTTCTGTTTCGTTTTGGTCGGTTTTCTATTTCGATTCAGTTTTGTTTCGGTTTGGTCGATTCGGTGTTTTTGTTTAGTTTAGTTTTGGTTAGCTTTTCTGTTGCATTTCGCTTTTTTTGTTTCGATTTTGTCAGTTTTTCTGTTTCATTTCGTTTTTTTTCGTCCTGGTCGTTTTTTCTATTTCGGTTCAGTTTCGTTTTTGTTTCGTTTTAGTCAGTTCGGGGTTTTTGTTTCGTTTTGATCGTTTTTTGGGTTTCGGATGAGTTTTGTTTCGCACATGATAGTTTGGGTACTTTGAAATAGATAAATTTGGGATAACTTGGATATTTTGTTTAACCCATTTTAACCTATAAATGAAACTCACTTGTATATTTTCAACCCATCCTGACCCACTTGTAGAATTTTTATGATCTATCCTAACCCATTTTACTTTTAAACTTTGTCCATCTTGACCAAAAACAACCCATTTGGGTTGGGTTTGCCACCCTTAGTTAGGGCACTGGATGTGTTTCTCGATTCAGACATGCTTTATGAGAATCAATAGTTAGGGCACTGGATGTGTTGCTCGTTAGTGTACACTATTTTTGTTTCTTGAAATAATGAATTTGTGATAGTTGGGTGACCGGTAACGCGTAAAACTTGTATTGAATTACAAAACTGAAAAAATAAGCACATATTGTATGTTTAATTTTACTGATTCGATACATTAGAATATGCATGTTTTAGTATCATTGTCGATTAAGCTGGATTCAAATGTAAACATAGCATCTAAATAAGTTACATTGAAATCATATATAAACATAGTATTTGTTCATATACGCCCAAATAGCCCTTCTCACAGTGAGAATGCATATAACATGTTTTGGTTGGATCTAGTCATCCAGTATGAAATGAACTTATAATCATAGAATCAACTTGATAATCATAATATGGATTATAATTTCATAACCAAGCTCATCAAAGTTAAGGAAATCCATCTTTTATTCTTCAAACACCTCTAAACTTTATATCATCTGAATAAGCGTCACATCAGACTTTCATTGTCTCTTCCTAAACCTAAACACATGGTATCCAAATTTGTTCATCGGTAGACCATTTTTTATTATTTTATTAAATACATAAACACTAATAAAAAAATAATTAAAAATATATAAAATGCAATTGTATAAAGTATTACAAGATTAAATATAAAAAATACAACTAGTTGTTAGATTGGGTACATGTGAAATATGCTTCACGAGATCCAACTCAAAGGGTGTCATGGGTTTCTTAGCACTGCAATTACATTATCATCTAAGTTGGGTATGTTGTGGGTTTCTTTAAGACGTATTCAAGTACTCATTATACACATCAGGAATATTTTTGTATGCTAGTTGACGTATTACCATTGGCAGTCCAATTATTTTGGGGGCCTAAAGCAAAAAGAATAAAAAATTCGGGGTCTTACCGAAAGTTAGAGAGGTGAAATTATAAAATTTATAAATTAAACGATTGCGGTGTTTCATATATGAAATTAAAATTTTTTCCAATTTTGTTTTGAAATGGACTTTGATTTATATAATACAAATAAAAGGAATATATAAAGCACCAAACTTTCTTTTATATTTCCCAACAACAATGAAAAAAAGCTGTATAAACGTGGCCTAGGGAAAAAATAGAAACTCAATAAACCATGAACAAAGAAAAAACTTAAAAAAAACACTTGCATCCTAATAGAATCAAACCCTGGTCTGGAAAACCTTTAGAAGGCGCAAGCCTTGTACCTCAGCCACTGGAACAACAACTACATATTGTGTTTTTGTCACACCCCGACCTACGGCGGAAATGCCGGGGCGAACTGATTGCTCACAGCTTTTCAAATGTTACTATCATACAACATTTTAAGTTTCAATATCTATTTAATAATTTCAAATAAAACAATTACAGTTAAGTACATCAAGTATAACGAAATTACAACAATGATTAATTAAATTTGTATCCTAAAAAGCATCTCTACGTGATCTTCATCTTGCTAAACAATCAAACTGATAACCTGCAAATGCGTATAAAATATATTTTTGTCAACAACACATGTTGAGTGAGTAAAACACCAGTTTAAGACACAACAGTAATAGTATATATAATATATATATAAAGAAAATGCAAACTGTTCATGTGAGATAAACAGTTAAACCATATGACATACACAAACAATCAAACATAAAGAAAAGGCTAAACCGTTGCCATGCGAATGGGCATTGGTTACCAAAAATGAGGTGTCGGTGAAACAATTGTCAATGCGTCGGACGCCGGCCACTACGACGGTCGTATAATCATACTAGACTGAGAATATGTTGGACCTCTCCGAATGCGGTTCAAATAAAGCAAGTAAGCAAATAGCAAGTTAGGCATAAACTGATATACACACAAGGATTAAACATTTGTGTTTTGAATACTAGATAATAGATAAATATTGTAAATACGCATAAGTCCCCAAAACGGTTAAAAATGAGTTAAAAGCGGGAGTGATTACTCACCTGATCGGATGAACGAAATATATGTGATGATGTGAGAGAGGTGAACCATTCAGGATATACCGTTAAGGATTCCTAATTTAATAATGGTAATAAGATTAATTATAAGGATCTAACATGATTTTAATAAATTAATATTTGATGGGAATTGAATTATGTTTGGGATTCGAAAGTTTATTAATTGATCGATGCCTTTCTAATATGACTGATATTGCGATAACATTATTATATTAGCTTAAATATAAATAAGTACGAGTTAGAATAATTATATGATTATTTAAATAATATTTAAATTAAATATAATACAATTATAATTGCGTACATATATAAATATAACTTGTAATATATTAATTAATTAAGACAACCGTTTAAAATATATATTTATCATTCTATTTAATGAAAATCTAATTTTTATAAATATGATTAATACGTTTAAAATACGATTGTTACAAATTTTTGTTTAAAGAATGGTGCATATATATTATGTATAATTTATATATATATATATACGAAAACTAGTACGCGAGATTAAATGCTAAGACACGCTACCATAATGAGGTCGGTTTAGTAAAATAACGTTTATTTTATATTAAATATTATTTATAACGATTTATAATATCATTAACACATTTAAAACAAATATCATTAACACATTTAAAACAAAAGAAACAAAACTAAAAGACCAAACCGCGTCCAGGCGACAATGTATAGAAGTTTAATTTGATTATTATGACGTGTAGATTGCAAATCAAGAATTCGTATATGACGGGTTATAGAGTTTCGTTATATCAGTTAATACGCATCGATTACGATCCTGGTTTCCTAATTATGGATGTCGGTATAGCCTATTAAGGCAATATTATCAAAGTGATTGATTCGATTACCAAGTTTAGAGCGAGAATTGTGGTGCAAGAATGTTAACAGGGTAAATGGGTTGCGGGTTTGGACTTGAAAACGGGTTTGGGTCCTAATTGAATTATAATATAATTTAAATCTTTATTCAATTTGCACATTGGTCCTTACAGTTTAGGTGTGGATATAAAATCGGTTAAAACTTTAAGTTTAGGGTAAAAGTGTTATTCATTGAAAGTTATTTATTGTTAAGTAAGTATATATAATGAAATATTAATAATTCGATAAGTGCGATAATTTATCAATTAAAAGTTTCCCGAAAATAAAAACGGGTCGGGTAACAGATATAAAATAATGATATAAAAATCCGAGTTGTTACAGTTTTCTCATTAAACTAATTTTAATATCCTTTTTTGGCATATATATATATAAATTTTTAAACTTTTTAATCAGGGCCTAAGGGAGCTTCACCTGACATAACTATAGGGCCGGCCCTGCGTATTACAGACGTACACCTTTTTAATGTCGTAAAACTCATTTTCTTCATAGCTTCCCAAGTAGTTTGAAAATATTCAAAGTTTCTCTCCATATCACCAAGTACGTAAAAATAGCTTTCTCATCCAAAACCTTCTACCAAATAACAGATTTTCAACAAAGTAATCCTGCACAACATCAATCATGAGCAACTTCATAATCTAAACACACACGAACTCTTGATCTTATAATATCTCCCACTTGACATAACATTGATAGAGCAATTGTTAGGTACAAATATTTGTATCACTAGACGTGAGTCGATTTAACTTGATGATAATATATTTTATAAGTCCAACGGTCAAATTGTGGCGGTTATATAGCCGTTTCCAACAGGAACAAGTCAAGAAGTACTACTAAGGCCGGTAGCATTTTCATCACTACCAAGGGGGTGGGCCGATGTTCCTACTACCCCACTTCCATCTAGGGATGAGCTTGGGACAGTACATGTATCTGCACCCGTAGTTGTACTCGGCTGTACTTGTACCAAAAATCAATAACATGTATTAATGCTCGTACCAAGTTTTCAGTATGGTACGAGTACGTGTATTGGTACGGCACCCGTTTTTGTACCACTTTGCTTTTTTATTTTCAAATCTTTGACGATCTTGAAACCGGGTACCAGTATGAGTAACAAACAACTTGAATTAGTCCGGGTATCTTGAAACCGGTACCAGTCTGAGTAACAAACAACCTGTATTGATTGGGTAATTTGTTATAATCTACTTAAATTATAATAATAAACCTTTTACTACGGTTAAACTATTAAAATAAAAAATGATTCAAATGAGTCGCCACCACTCATCACCAGCGTCTCTCACCACCACAACTTACCACTCGTCAATGTCACCATCATCGTTACTACGACGAATCACCGTCAATTCTTGTATCTAAGTGCGCGTAAGTATCATTTAATACGCAACAATCATTATTGTTCTCAAATCAACTTTTATCTATACAAACAACCTAAACTTAGAAAATACAGAAAGAAAAAAGGTTGAATCTCAATTTGAAACCCAACAAAAATGAATTATTATTTCATCCTTGGATACTATTAAAACAAATGGCATGTTGTTATTGGTCATTCCCTATTGTTTCCAAATTTTCTTCATAATTAAATAATTCAAAATTAATATAAATTACAGAATTTAATAATCTAAAGCAACTTGATTGATCCAGAGCCTACATTGGTTATTATAGGATTGGATCAGTGGTGTTTTGTTTTACTGCAGATTAAGTATAGAGACAGAGTTAGTGGTTTGTTTCTCCTATTTGCAAAGCAACTTCGTGGACCGAATGACTTTACAATAAGGTTTGTTATTTTTTAAAAGTGATTAATCGCTCATTTTGTATTTTAACATTTTTTAAGAAGTTAATAATAGATAATCTTAATTTGTATGCAAATTATGCAGGTATTGTGTTGTTTTTTCATCATTTTGATGGATCTATAACATTGATTATGGTGTTTTCATAGGATCTGTATGACAAATTCAATAATGTATTCCTGAAATTAATAATATCAAGTTGTTCGATTCAATCGTAAATTAGTCTTCTTCATGTTTAAAACCCTATACTTTTTGCATGGTTTAAGACGGAACGATATCGATCTGCATCACACATGCATGTTTAGTTGATGATATGTTTATTTTTGACAACTTAACGATCTGCATTTTTTCTATCGAAATGCTTTTACATCTTGTGTGTTCGTAGCTAATTGTTATTTTGATTGTTGCATTTAGGTGAAGTAAAAGAATGTCGCACAAAAAGAAGAAGGAGGGTTCACTTGGATTTCTTTTCTAGGAAGCGTGCTGCTCTCCACAGAGGAAAAGGTATACATTATTATTTTCGTTTATTTATTGAGATTTGTTTTTTTTTGTTTTGTCAAGTTTTATGTGACCACTTAAATGAATATATTAACGAATGTGAACAAACGGTCTTAAACAAACGTATACTAGTGAACATAAATGAAAGTAAACAAATGAACATAGATTAACAAATGCTCATTTGTTTATTGAATAAGTGAACTTCCCGTTTGGTTCGCTTACATGCCTATTTAAAACAGGTCAAACGGGTAAAATATATAAAATTAGCTTGAAAAGAAATGGGTTAAATGGGTCAAATCGGTTACTTTAAAAACTTTAAAGTAGCTTGAACTGTACTTCTAAGTTAAAATGTGTAAAATCTTCTCTATATCAATATATACAAAACATCAATTGTTATATAAATTATATAATTTGTATTTTTGACATACTAAATATTCACAAGAGTTTTAAAATCTTACATAATAACTGTTTTTTATCAACCTGACTTTTAAAACTTCAGATTACAGGTTGCCTGTACCAAAGCCCGGGCAACTTCTTGGTTTGGCAGGAACAAGTGGAATTGGAAAGTCTACGACTCTCAAAATTTTGACGGGAAAACTGAAACTGAATTTGGGGAGATTTAATGTAAATCCATTTTACGGTTTGATTATTTTTGTTAACTTTGTTTAGTATTAATAATTGCTTCAATATTTTTCCAGAACCCTCCAGGTTTGCAAGAAACTTTAGCTTACTTCCGAAGATTTATCAGGTGGAGCGGTTTGCGGTAGCAGTTGTTGCTATACAAAATGCTGATGTTTATATTTTTGATGAGCTCTCAAGTTTTGTTGATGTCAAACAAAGACTTAAAGTTGCTCAAGTTATCAGATCGTTGCTTAGACCTAACAGGTTTTTTTTACAATTGTTCTCTTGGTTTTTAGGTTTGGGTAAAAGTCAAAACGGGTTCAGGTTGGTACGGGTCAAAATGGGTCATGTTTACGATTGCCACACAAATTTTTTGTCTGATTTAACAATTTTTACACAATAAGTAATGCCGCTGTGCATGGGTTGGTTTGGACTAAAACGAAACAAACAAGTGGAAAGTCAGTTTTGAGTTTTTGAAAACTGTTTAGTTTGGGTTTTTTTTGGATTTACATTTGGGCTTGAATATTTTGGGCTGTAAAATATAATCGACCAAAAATAATGAATTTGGGCCTAAATCGTATGACAAGTTAAAGGTTAGTTCATTATTATCCACTTGGGCTAAAATAAATTGTTACACTATTTATTAAGTTCTTTTAAATTACTAACACTCAAAATTAAATAAAAAATTCCATACATTCTATTCGTTTTTTGTTACATGCAAACCGAACCGTTAGTTGTTGTTCATGGTCAGTTATTTTGGTTATAGATCGGTCTTTTCGGTTTCATACACCCCTATAATGTGGAATATGATAACACAATATACAATAATAATCCAAAGCTTTGAATAAAAATTGCACACGGTACTGTATGCATTTAAATCAGACTTTGGGTGAAACACTCTCTTTATAGTCAAAAGTTTTCGGTTTGACCCTTTTGAGATAGAATGCAACTTGAATCGTCCATTTATAAGATATTAGTTTAATAATCATCTCTGTTTATGACCTTAATACTCTTGATACTAATGATATAATTCCAATTCAAATTCAGCTTGTGCGTGATTATCTATTAGAAAACATTTGTTTTTTTTTCTCATTTCACGGATGTTAAGCCTATCAACAGGGACGATCTTACTGGTATAGTTTTCATATTTACACTCAAGGATCATTTCTATAGTGTGTGTGGTGCTATTTTCTTACCTTGACTGTGAATCAATTGTAATTGCAGAGATGATTACAATTGTTTGAGTTTCATCCTACTCATTGTAGATCACACTAGCTATAGCATGTCAAAAGGATCCATTGGTCTCATTGAATGCATCAGTTGCCATTATTTGATAAACATTCTAAATTGTAAGTTTTTTTTTTGTCATATTTATGCTTCTTTTTCACTTTTGTACAGTTTTGTAGAACATGAAGCACTTGGTTGTAAATCATTTTTAACTAACAAATAATAGCCTTTGCTTTTGATATAAAATTTGGAAGGGATTCAAGATATATATTATTCGTGATTACATGACCCATAACATTTGTGATATTTCCCTTTTTGCCATGTTTTGATGATTCTGTTTTTCATCTATTGCACTTTTGAACAATAAGATTGAATTAAAAAAACTTGACCAGCATGTTTAATTTGATTTTTATAATTGCTTATTAGCTTCATATAAAAGTAGAACAATTACTGAGGGTATATTAGGCATTTAATTAATAGTATTCTGGTAATGAGCAATTACATTTTTTGAAATTAGATGAGTTTTGCAGCTGTGGAACATCATCTCAGGCCTGTTTTCAATCTATGTGGGGTATTGCAGCTCACTTTTAGCTATGTGATCATATGAAATATTCAATCTTTGATAGATTTGAATGATGTTTGAGTGGTGATGCGAGTTCTTTGTATAGATAGAAGTAATATGTATTGTATGTTTTCGAATTACATTTTGTACTTATTGCTTAATTTATTTTACCATCTCGTGTATTAGCTTCATATATCTTTTTTTTTCATTTCACGGGTGAAGGGTAGGGTTTTTGCATATGGTCAAATGCATGTAGTTTTATTAAAAGTGAAGAGTGTAGACAGTGTTAAAATGCTTATTTTAGATAGACAATGTAAATTTACAAACAAAAAACGTATATGGTTTATAAGAAAAAGTATTAGTAGCTTATGAAGAGAATGTTTTAAACTTTTAAATTTTGTTTGTAAGCATTCTACTATGCAACGCCATGTTTGTAACTTTTTGTCTTTTATTACTTTAGTCTGTATTAATATGAATTGTTTTTTACAAATCATATTGTCGTTTCAGAAAACAGATTAAAATTTTTTCCTATCGTTTGAAATTATATATCCATTTGCTTGACTATTTCTATATTTCCACCCGCGTCATACACGGATCAATAACCTAGTATAATAGTAAAGCAAACAAGCAAAAAAAGATAGATGAATGGCTAAATTAGCACACACAATTCACGTGTGAATTAAATTACTGCACACACAATAAGTTGCAATAGCAAACAAAACATAACATCACTTTATTTTATAAGTTTATACACGTCATGTAATTGTATGAAGACCTTATCTACATCAAACTCAAAACAAACATTTTATGTTACCATTGGGCTTTCTCACATCAAATATCATATATAGCTTATTTTATTTATTTGTAAAATTGAGAATCCGGCTTTGGGAAACTCACAAAACTCATGTTTGATATCATATCGTGTCGGGTCACAGTTCAACCGGTTGTATCGGGTTGTTCAACCAGTAATATAGACTGGTTTGATGTTTCCGATAGGCTATACAACTAGTAGTATAGATCAGTTTGAAGCTGTATTTAAAACATTGAGAAAAACTCTTTTTTTTCGTCACTTAAAAAAATTGTTGTCTACTTAGAAAGGAAAAGTAGTTTTGATGGGCGCATGGTTTTGGACTTTTGGGGAGGTTAATGAACACTTTATTATTCCAACGTATGTGCTAATTGTGTTTCATTATCTTGTACTTAAGTAAAGTTTAAACTTGTGTCCTTAGAACAATTATTTATTAAATTGGGTTATTTCCAAGGTATTTACTAAAACAGGTTGTTGAATTTATATATTTGTAAGTTTAGGTGTAGAGTTTGTTAGTGTTTTGATATATTAACGTTAGACGTGTTTGGGAGAACTGATTGGTATTTTATACACCCTTACTTTTTATATTATCATACATTAAAATATACATCGATCTATAACCTCTAATAAAAACTTGCAACCTTTGTCACTTGTCAGTTGTTGCCTCCTCCATTAAACTAATTATCGAATATATCAAACTAAATATCTTTAAATGTGGGTATTTCGGTTATTTATTTATCCAAATGAAAAATGACATATTTTAGAAAATACATGCACACAGTTTCTAGCTAGCCAAGCTGGTATGTTTATAAAAGATATTACTATTAGCTGTTTTTTTTTTCCTTTTATTTGTTGTAGGTTTTATAATCATACGTAATTAAGTCGGTGTTATGAGTAAAATAGAACAAGTCACAAATGCATGATAAAAAGAAAAAATATATATGAAAGTCAAATTACGTAACATTTGCTTGAGTTGACATCTAAATGGGCTCAATCATTTTGGGTTTAAATGAACAAGAGTTTGGGCTTATCTCTGAACCCATTAAATAAAGACCCAACTGATGTCATTTCGGCCTTTTGGGTTTACAACCCCCAGCTTTTGTAAATTGAATAAATTGTTAACGTGACAATTTGTCGTTTTAATTTGCAATCACGATAACAAAAATATAATTCACCGTTCAATAACCGTATATAAATAAAATCCTAAATATTTAACTGAATTTGGTATTCATTTTGTGCTTTTCACTTTGTCTTTCAAATACAACTTGTATAAATTTATCTTTTCAAAGTTTAAAAATTTCAAAATCGACATTTAGAAATCTTGAGGCTCGGACATAAAAAAAAAGAAAATATATGTGGTCATTTGTACGACAACCTATATGATAGGTCGTCCATTAGTGTACACCATTTTTGTTTCTTGAAATAATGAATTTGTGATAGTTGGTTGGCGCGTAAAACTTGTCTTTTATTACTAAACTTGAAAAACAAATACATATTTTACGTCTAATTTTACCAATTCACTACATTAGAACATATGTGTTTTTGTATCACTATTGATGTAAGTTATGTTGGATTCATATGTAAACATAACATCTAAATAAAAACATGGTATCTAATTATATACGCCCAAATAGCCCTTCTCACAGTGAGAATGCATATAACATATTTTGGTTGGATCCAATATGAAATGAACTTATAATCATAAAACCAACTTGATAATCACAATACAGATCATAATAACATGGATTATAAGCTCATAACCCCAGCTCATCAAAGTTAAGAAAAT